>NW_027670232.1:0-104489 GCF_964188305.1 Podarcis bocagei | reverse complement strand
AGTGAATTGCAGAACGTCAGAATTTTGTTGAAATTGTGACCGTGCGGCTTAGGGATTTTTTCAAAAAAAAGTTGTTCAGACCTCGAGGGCTCATTCTGTTTCAATGATAAAAATCCATCTGTTTCCACCGAAAAACCTGTGAGGGGATCGTTTGCAACACTTTGGCACCATTTTTGAGTGAATTGCAGAACGTCAGATTTTTGCTGAAATTGTGACCGCGCGGCTTAGGGATTTTTTCAAAAAAAAGTTGTTCAGACCTCGAGGGCTCATTCTGTTTCCATGATAAAAACCCATCTGTTTCCACCCAAAAACCTGTCAGGGGATCGTTTGCAACACTTTGGCACCATTTTTGATTGAATTACAGAACGTCAGATTTTTGTTGTAATTGTGAACGCGCGGCTTAGGGATTTTTTCAAAAAAAAGTTGTTGTTCAGACCTCGAGGGCTCATTCTGTTTCCATGATAAAAACACATCTGTTTCCACCGAAAAACCTCTCAGGTGATCGTTTGTAACACTTTGGCACCATTTTTCAGTGAATTGCAGAACGTCAGATTTTTGCTGAAATTGTGACCGCGCGGCTTAGGGATTTTTTTTAAAAAAAGTTGTTCAGACCTCGAGGGCTCATTCTGTTTCCATGATAAAAACCCATCTGTTTCCACCGAAAAACCTGTGAGGGGATCGTTTGCAACACTTTGGCACCATTTTTGATTGAATTGCAGAACGTCAGATTTTTGCTGAAATTGTGACCGCGCGGCTTAGGGATTTTTTCAAAAAAAAGTTGTTCAGACCTCGAGGGCTCATTCTGTTTCAATGATAAAAACCCATCTGTTTCCACCAAAAAACCTCTCAGGGGATCGTTTACAACACTTTGGCACCATTTTTGAGTGAATTGCAGAATGTCAGAATTTTGCTGAAATTGTGACCGCGTGGCTTAGGGATTTTTTCAAAAAAAAGTTTTTCCGCAAGTTCAGAAGTGGAGAGCTAATTCTTTTTCCAATGATAAAAATCCATCTGTTTCCACCGAAAAACCTCTCAGGGGATCGTTTGCAACACTTTGGCACCATTTTTGAATGAATTGCAGAACGTCAGATTTCTGCTGAAATTGTGACCGTGCGGCTTAGGGATTTTTTCAAAAAAAAGTTGTTCAGACCTCGAGGGCTCATTCTGTTTCAATGATAAAAACCCATCTGTTTCCACCGAAAAACCTGTGAGGGGATCGTTTGCAACACTTTGGCACCATTTTTGAGTGAATTGCAGAACGTCAGATTTTTGCTGAAATTGTGACCGCGCGGCTTAGGGATTTTTTCAAAAAAAAGTTGTTCAGACCTCGAGGGCTCATTCTGTTTCCATGATAAAAACCCATCTGTTTCCACCCAAAAACCTGTCAGGGGATCGTTTGCAACACTTTGGCACCATTTTTGATTGAATTACAGAACGTCAGATTTTTGTTGTAATTGTGAACGCGCGGCTTAGGGATTTTTTCAAAAAAAAGTTGTTGTTCAGACCTCGAGGGCTCATTCTGTTTCCATGATAAAAACATATCTGTTTCCACCGAAAAACCTCTCAGGTGATCGTTTGTAACACTTTGGCACCATTTTTCAGTGAATTGCAGAACGTCAGATTTTTGCTGAAATTGTGACCGCGCGGCTTAGGGATTTTTTTTAAAAAAAGTTGTTCAGACCTCGAGGGCTCATTCTGTTTCCATGATAAAAACCCATCTGTTTCCACTGAAAAACCTGTGAGGGGATCGTTTGCAACACTTTGGCACCATTTTTGATTGAATTGCAGAACGTCAGATTTTTGCTGAAATTGTGACCGCGCGGCTTAGGGATTTTTTCAAAAAAAAGTTGTTCAGACCTCGAGGGCTCATTCTGTTTCAATGATAAAAACCCATCTGTTTCCACCAAAAAACCTCTCAGGGGATCGTTTACAACACTTTGGCACCATTTTTGAGTGAATTGCAGAATGTCAGAATTTTGCTGAAATTGTGACCGCGTGGCTTAGGGATTTTTTCAAAAAAAAGTTTTTCCGCAAGTTCAGAAGTGGAGAGCTAATTCTTTTTCCAATGATAAAAATCCATCTGTTTCCACCGAAAAACCTCTCAGGGGATCGTTTGCAACACTTTGGCACCATTTTTGAATGAATTGCAGAACGTCAGATTTCTGCTGAAATTGTGACCGCGCGGCTTAGGGATTTTTTTCAAAAAAAAGTGTTCAGACCTCGAGGGCTCATTCTGTTTCAATGATAAAAACCCATCTGTTTCCACCGAAAAACCTGTGAGGGGATCGTTTGCAACACTTTGGCACCATTTTTCAGTGAATTGCAGAACGTCAGATTTTTGCTGAAATTGTGACCGCGCGGCTTAGGGATTTTTTCAAAAAAAAGTTGTTCAGACCTCGAGGGCTCATTCTGTTTCAATGATAAAAATCCATCTGTTTCCACCGAAAAACCTGTGAGGGGATCGTTTGCAACACTTTGGCACCATTTTTGAGTGAATTGCAGAACGTCAGATTTTTGCTGAAATTGTGACCGCGCGGCTTAGGGATTTTTTTAAAAAAAGTTGTTCAGACCTCGAGGGCTCATTCTGTTTCCATGATAAAAACCCATCTGTTTCCACCGAAAAACCTGTGAGGGGATCGTTTGCAACACTTTGGCACCATTTTTGATTGAATTGCAGAACGTCAGATTTTTGCTGAAATTGTGACCGCGCGGCTTAGGGATTTTTTCAAAAAAAAGTTGTTCAGACCTCGAGGGCTCATTCTGTTTCAATGATAAAAACCCATCTGTTTCCACCAAAAAACCTCTCAGGGGATCGTTTACAACACTTTGGCACCATTTTTGAGTGAATTGCAGAATGTCAGAATTTTGCTGAAATTGTGACCGCGTGGCTTAGGGATTTTTTCAAAAAAAAGTTTTTCCGCAAGTTCAGAAGTGGAGAGCTAATTCTGTTTCCAATGATAAAAATCCATCTGTTTCCACCGAAAAACCTGTCAGGGGATCGTTTGCAACACTTTGGCACCATTTTTGAGTGAATTGCAGAACGTCAGAATTTTGTTGAAATTGTGACCGTGCGGCTTAGGGATTTTTTCAAAAAAAAGTTGTTCAGACCTCGAGGGCTCATTCTGTTTCAATGATAAAAATCCATCTGTTTCCACCGAAAAACCTGTGAGGGGATCGTTTGCAACACTTTGGCACCATTTTTGAGTGAATTGCAGAACGTCAGATTTTTGCTGAAATTGTGACCGCGCGGCTTAGGGATTTTTTCAAAAAAAAGTTGTTCAGACCTCGAGGGCTCATTCTGTTTCCATGATAAAAACCCATCTGTTTCCACCCAAAAACCTGTCAGGGGATCGTTTGCAACACTTTGGCACCATTTTTGATTGAATTACAGAACGTCAGATTTTTGTTGTAATTGTGAACGCGCGGCTTAGGGATTTTTTCAAAAAAAAGTTGTTGTTCAGACCTCGAGGGCTCATTCTGTTTCCATGATAAAAACACATCTGTTTCCACCGAAAAACCTCTCAGGTGATCGTTTGTAACACTTTGGCACCATTTTTCAGTGAATTGCAGAACGTCAGATTTTTGCTGAAATTGTGACCGCGCGGCTTAGGGATTTTTTTTAAAAAAAGTTGTTCAGACCTCGAGGGCTCATTCTGTTTCCATGATAAAAACCCATCTGTTTCCACCGAAAAACCTGTGAGGGGATCGTTTGCAACACTTTGGCACCATTTTTGATTGAATTGCAGAACGTCAGATTTTTGCTGAAATTGTGACCGCGCGGCTTAGGGATTTTTTCAAAAAAAAGTTGTTCAGACCTCGAGGGCTCATTCTGTTTCAATGATAAAAACCCATCTGTTTCCACCAAAAAACCTCTCAGGGGATCGTTTACAACACTTTGGCACCATTTTTGAGTGAATTGCAGAATGTCAGAATTTTGCTGAAATTGTGACCGCGTGGCTTAGGGATTTTTTCAAAAAAAGTTTTTCCGCAAGTTCAGAAGTGGAGAGCTAATTCTTTTTCCAATGATAAAAATCCATCTGTTTCCACCGAAAAACCTCTCAGGGGATCGTTTGCAACACTTTGGCACCATTTTTGAATGAATTGCAGAACGTCAGATTTCTGCTGAAATTGTGACCGCGCGGCTTAGGGATTTTTTCAAAAAAAAGTGTTCAGACCTCGAGGGCTCATTCTGTTTCAATGATAAAAACCCATCTGTTTCCACCGAAAAACCTGTGAGGGGATCGTTTGCAACACTTTGGCACCATTTTTCAGTGAATTGCAGAACGTCAGATTTTTGCTGAAATTGTGACCGCGCGGCTTAGGGATTTTTTCAAAAAAAAGTTGTTCAGACCTCGAGGGCTCATTCTGTTTCAATGATAAAAATCCATCTGTTTCCACCGAAAAACCTGTGAGGGGATCGTTTGCAACACTTTGGCACCATTTTTGAGTGAATTGCAGAACGTCAGATTTTTGCTGAAATTGTGACCGCGCGGCTTAGGGATTTTTTTTAAAAAAAGTTGTTCAGACCTCGAGGGCTCATTCTGTTTCCATGATAAAAACCCATCTGTTTCCACCGAAAAACCTGTGAGGGGATCGTTTGCAACACTTTGGCACCATTTTTGATTGAATTGCAGAACGTCAGATTTTTGCTGAAATTGTGACCGCGCGGCTTAGGGATTTTTTCAAAAAAAAGTTGTTCAGACCTCGAGGGCTCATTCTGTTTCAATGATAAAAACCCATCTGTTTCCACCAAAAAACCTCTCAGGGGATCGTTTACAACACTTTGGCACCATTTTTGAGTGAATTGCAGAATGTCAGAATTTTGCTGAAATTGTGACCGCGTGGCTTAGGGATTTTTTCAAAAAAAAGTTTTTCCGCAAGTTCAGAAGTGGAGAGCTAATTCTTTTTCCAATGATAAAAATCCATCTGTTTCCACCGAAAAACCTCTCAGGGGATCGTTTGCAACACTTTGGCACCATTTTTGAGTGAATTCCAGAACGTCAGATTTCTGCTGAAATTGTGACCGCGCGGCTTAGGGATTTTTTCAAAAAAAAGTGTTCAGACCTCGAGGGCTCATTCTGTTTCAATGATAAAAACCCATCTGTTTCCACCGAAAAACCTGTGAGGGGATCGTTTGCAACACTTTGGCACCATTTTTGAGTGAATTGCAGAACGTCAGAATTTTGTTGAAATTGTGACCGTGCGGCTTAGGGATTTTTTCAAAAAAAAGTTGTTCAGACCTCGAGGGCTCATTCTGTTTCAATGATAAAAATCCATCTGTTTCCACCGAAAAACCTGTGAGGGGATCGTTTGCAACACTTTGGCACCATTTCTGAGTGAATTGCAGAACGTCAGATTTTTGCTGAAATTGTGACCGCGCGGCTTAGGGATTTTTTCAAAAAAAAGTTGTTCAGACCTCGAGGGCTCATTCTGTTTCCATGATAAAAACCCATCTGTTTCCACCCAAAAACCTGTCAGGGGATCGTTTGCAACACTTTGGCACCATTTTTGATTGAATTACAGAACGTCAGATTTTTGTTGAAATTGTGAACGCGCGGCTTAGGGATTTTTTCAAAAAAAAGTTGTTGTTCAGACCTCGAGGGCTCATTCTGTTTCCATGATAAAAACACATCTGTTTCCACCGAAAAACCTCTCAGGGGATCGTTTGCAACACTTTGGCACCATTTTTCAGTGAATTGCAGAACGTCAGATTTTTGCTGAAATTGTGACCGCGCGGCTTAGGGATTTTTTCAAAAAAAAGTTGTTCAGACCTCGAGGGCTCATTCTGTTTCCATGATAAAAACCCATCTGTTTCCACCAAAAAACCTCTCAGGGGATCGTTTACAACACTTTGGCACCATTTTTGAGTGAATTGCAGAATGTCAGAATTTTGCTGAAATTGTGACAGCGCGGCTTAGGGATTTTTTCAAAAAAAAGTTTTTCCGCAAGTTCAGAAGTGGAGAGCTAATTCTTTTTCCAATGATAAAAATCCATCTGTTTCCACCGAAAAACCTCTCAGGGGATCGTTTGCAACACTTTGGCACCATTTTTGAGTGAATTGCAGAACGTCAGATTTCTGCTGAAATTGTGACTGCGCGGCTTAGGGATTTTTTCAAAAAAAAGTGTTCAGACCTCGAGGGCTCATTCTGTTTCAATGATAAAAACCCATCTGTTTCCACCGAAAAACCTGTCAGGCAATCGCTTGCAACACTTTGGCACCATTTTTGAGTGAATTGCAGAACGTCAGATTTTTGCTGAAATTGTGACCGCGCGGGTTAGGGATTTTTTTCAAAAAACAGTTGTTCAGACCTCGAGGGCTCATTCTGTTTCAATGATAAAAACCCATCTGTTTCCACCGAAAAACCTGTGAGGGGATCGTTTGCAACACTTTGGCACCATTTTTGAGTGAATTGCAGAACGTCAGATTTTTGCTGAAATTGTGACCGCGCGGCTTAGGGATTTTTTCAAAAAAAAGTTTTTCCGCAAGTTCAGAAGTGGAGAGCTAATTCTGTTTCCAATGATAAAAATCCATCTGTTTCCACCGAAAAACCTCTCAGGGGATCGTTTGCAACACTTTGGCACCATTTTTGATTGAATTACAGAACGTCAGATTTTTGTTGAAATTGTGACCGCGTGGCTTAGGGATTTTTTCAAAAAAAAGTTGTTGTTCAGACCTCGAGGGCTCATTCTCTTTCCATGATAAAAACGCATCTGTTTCCACCGAAAAACCTCTCTTAGGGGATCGTTTGCAACACTTTGGCACCATTTTTCAGTGAATTGCAGAACGTCAGATTTTTGCTGAAATTGTGACCGCGCGGCTTAGGGATTTTTTCAAAAAAAAGTTGTTCAGACCTCGAGGGCTCATTCTGTTTCCATGATAAAAACCCATCTGTTTCCACCAAAAAACCTCTCAGGGGATCGTTTACAACACTTTCGCACCATTTTTGAGTGAATTGCAGAATGTCAGAATTTTGCTGAAATTGTGACCGCGCGGCTTAGGGATTTTTTCAAAAAAAAGTTTTTCCGCAAGTTCAGAAGTGGAGAGCTAATTCTTTTTCCAATGATAAAAATCCATCTGTATCCACCGAAAAACCTCTCAGGGGATCGTTTGCAACACTTTGGCACCATTTCTGAGTGAATTGCAGAACGTCAGATTTTTGCTGAAATTGTGACCGCGCGGCTTAGGGATTTTTTCAAAAAAAAGTGTTCAGACCTCGAGGGCTCATTCTGTTTCAATGATAAAAACCCATCTGTTTCCACCGAAAAACCTCTCAGGGGATCGTTTGCAACACTTTGGCACCATTTTTGAGTGAATTGCAGAACGTCAGATTTTTGCTGAAATTGTGACCGCGCGGCTTAGGGATTTTTTTCAAAAAAAAGTTGTTCAGACCTCGAGGGCTCATTCTGTTTCCATGATAAAAACCCATCTGTTTCCACCGAAAAACCTGTCAGGGGATCGTTTGCAACGCTTTGGCACCATTTCTGAGTGAATTGCAGAATTTCAGAATTTTGCTGAAATTGTGACCGCGCGGCTTAGGGATTTTTTCAAAAAAAAGTTTTTCCGCAAGTTCAGAAGTGGAGAGCTAATTCTGTTTCCAATGATAAAAATCCATCTGTTTCCACCGAAAAACCTGTCAGGGGATCGTTTGCAACACTTTGGCACCATTTTTGAGTGAATTGCAGAACGTCAGAATTTTGTTGAAATTGTGACCGCGCGGCTTAGGGATTTTTTCAAAAAAAGTTGTTGTTCAGACCTCGAGGGCTCATTCTGTTTCCATGATAAAAACAAATCGGTTTCCACCGAAAAACCTCTCAGGGGATCGTTTGCAACACTTTGGCACCATTTTTCAGTGAATTGCAGAACGTCAGATTTTTGCTGAAATTGTGACCGCGCGGCTTAGGGATTTTTTCAAAAAAAAGTTGTTGTTCAGACCTCGAGGGCTCATTCTGTTTCCATGATAAAAACCCATCTGTTTCCACCGAAAAACCTGTCAGGGGATCGTTTGCAACGCTTTGGCACCATTTCTGAGTGAATTGCAGAACGTCAGATTTTTGCTGAAATTGCGACCGCGCAGCTTAGGGATTTTTTCAAAAAAAAGTTGTTCAGACCTCGAGGGCTCATTCTGTTTACATGATAAAAACCCATCTGTTTCCACCAAAAAACCTCTCAAGGGATCGTTTACAACACTTTGGCACCATTTTTGGGTGAATTGCAGAATGTCAGAATTTTGCTAAAATTGTGACCACGCGGCTTAGGGATTTTTTCAAAAAAAAGTTTTTCCGCAAGTTCAGAAGTGGAGAGCTAATTCTGTTTCCAATGATAAAAATCCATCTGTTTCCACCGAAAAACCTGTCAGGGGATCGTTTGCAACACTTTGGCACCATTTTTGAGTGAATTGCAGAACGTCAGAATTTTGTTGAAATTGTGACCGCGCGGCTTAGGGATTTTTTCAAAAAAAAGTTGTTGTTCAGACCTCGAGGGCTCATTCTGTTTCCATGATAAAAACACATCTGTTTCCACCGAAAAACCTCTCAGGGGATCGTTTGCAACACTTTGGCACCATTTTTCAGTGAATTGCAGAACGTCAGATTTTTGCTGAAATTGTGACCGCGCGGCTTAGGGATTTTTTCAAAAAAAAGTTGTTCAGACCTCGAGGGCTCATTCTGTTTCAATGATAAAAATCCATCTGTTTCCACCAAAAAACCTGTCAGGGGATCGTTTGCAACGCTTTGGCACCATTTCTGAGTGAATTGCAGAATTTCAGAATTTTGCTGAAATTGTGACCGCGCGGCTTAGGGATTTTTTCAAAAAAAAGTTTTTCCGCAAGTTCAGAAGTGGAGAGCTAATTCTGTTTCCAATGATAAAAATCCATCTGTTTCCACCGAAAAACCTGTCAGGGGATCGTTTGCAACACTTTGGCACCATTTTTGAGTGAATTGCAGAACGTCAGAATTTTGTTGAAATTGTGACCGCGCGGCTTAGGGATTTTTTCAAAAAAAGTTGTTGTTCAGACCTCGAGGGCTCATTCTGTTTCCATGATAAAAACAAATCGGTTTCCACCGAAAAACCTCTCAGGGGATCGTTTGCAACACTTTGGCACCATTTTTCAGTGAATTGCAGAACGTCAGATTTTTGCTGAAATTGTGACCGCGCGGCTTAGGGATTTTTTCAAAAAAAAGTTGTTGTTCAGACCTCGAGGGCTCATTCTGTTTCCATGATAAAAACCCATCTGTTTCCACCGAAAAACCTGTCAGGGGATCGTTTGCAACGCTTTGGCACCATTTCTGAGTGAATTGCAGAACGTCAGATTTTTGCTGAAATTGCGACCGCGCAGCTTAGGGATTTTTTCAAAAAAAAGTTGTTCAGACCTCGAGGGCTCATTCTGTTTACATGATAAAAACCCATCTGTTTCCACCAAAAAACCTCTCAAGGGATCGTTTACAACACTTTGGCACCATTTTTGGGTGAATTGCAGAATGTCAGAATTTTGCTAAAATTGTGACCACGCGGCTTAGGGATTTTTTCAAAAAAAAGTTTTTCCGCAAGTTCAGAAGTGGAGAGCTAATTCTGTTTCCAATGATAAAAATCCATCTGTTTCCACCGAAAAACCTGTCAGGGGATCGTTTGCAACACTTTGGCACCATTTTTGAGTGAATTGCAGAACGTCAGAATTTTGTTGAAATTGTGACCGCGCGGCTTAGGGATTTTTTCAAAAAAAAGTTGTTGTTCAGACCTCGAGGGCTCATTCTGTTTCCATGATAAAAACACATCTGTTTCCACCGAAAAACCTCTCAGGGGATCGTTTGCAACACTTTGGCACCATTTTTCAGTGAATTGCAGAACGTCAGATTTTTGCTGAAATTGTGACCGCGCGGCTTAGGGATTTTTTCAAAAAAAAGTTGTTCAGACCTCGAGGGCTCATTCTGTTTCAATGATAAAAATCCATCTGTTTCCACCAAAAAACCTGTGAGGGGATCGTTTGCAACACTTTGGCACCATTTTTGAGTGAATTGCAGAACGTCAGATTTTTGCTGAAATTGTGACCGCGCGCCTTAGGGATTTTTTTTTAAAAAAGTTGTTCAGACCTCGAGGGCTCATTCTGTTTCCATGATAAAAACCCATCTGTTTCCACCGAAAAACCTGTCAGGGGATCGTTTGCAACACTTTGGCACCATTTTTGATTGAATTGCAGAACGTCAGATTTTTGCTGAAATTGTGACCGCGCGGCTTAGGGATTTTTTCAAAAAAAAGTTGTTCAGACCTCGAGGGCTCATTCTGTTTCAATGATAAAAACCCATCTGTTTCCACCAAAAAACCTCTCAGGGGATCGTTTACAACACTTTGGCACCATTTTTGAGTGAATTGCAGAATGTCAGAATTTTGCTGAAATTGTGACCGCGTGGCTTAGGGATTTTTTCAAAAAAAAGTTTTTCCGCAAGTTCAGAAGTGGAGAGCTAATTCTGTTTCCAATGATAAAAATCCATCTGTTTCCACCGAAAAACCTCTCAGGGGATCGTTTGCAACACTTTGGCACCATTTTTGAGTGAATTGCAGAACGTCAGATTTCTGCTGAAATTGTGACCGCGCGGCTTAGGGATTTTTTCAAAAAAAAGTGTTCAGACCTCGAGGGCTCATTCTGTTTCAATGATAAAAACCCATCTGTTTCCACCGAAAAACCTGTGAGGGGATCGTTTGCAACACTTTGGCACCATTTTTCAGTGAATTGCAGAACGTCAGATTTTTGCTGAAATTGTGACCGCGCGGCTTAGCGATTTTTTCAAAAAAAAGTTGTTCAGACCTCGAGGGCACATTCTGTTTCAATGATAAAAATCCATCTGTTTCCACCGAAAAACCTGTGAGGGGATCGTTTGCAACACTTTGGCACCATTTTTGAGTGAATTGCAGAACGTCAGATTTTTGCTGAAATTGTGACCGCGCGGCTTAGGGATTTTTTTAAAAAAAAGTTGTTCAGACCTCGAGGGCTCATTCTATTTCCATGATAAAAACCCATCTGTTTCCACCGAAAAACCTGTCAGGGGATCGTTTGCAACACTTTGGCACCATTTTTTATTGAATTACAGAACGTCAGATTTTTGTTGAAATTGTGACCGCACGGCTTAGGGATTTTTTCAAAAAAAGTTGTTGTTCAGACCTCGAGGACTCATTCTGTTTCCATGATAAAAACACATCTGTTTCCACCGAAAAACCTCTCAGGGGATCGTTTACAACACTTTGGCACCATTTTTGAGTGAATTGCAGAATGTCAGAATTTTGCTGAAATTGTGACCGCGCGGCTTAGGGATTTTTTCAAAAAAAAGTTTTTCCGCAAGTTCAGAAGTGGAGAGCTAATTCTTTTTCCAATGATAAAAATCCATCTGTTTCCACCGAAAAACCTCTCAGGGGATCGTTTGCAACACTTTGGCACCATTTTTGAGTGAATTGCAGAACGTCAGATTTTTGCTGAAATTGTGACCGCGCGGCTTAGGGATTTTTTCAAAAAAAAGTGTTCAGACCTCGAGGGCTCATTCTGTTTCAATGATAAAAACCCATCTGTTTCCACCAAAAAACCTGTGAGGGGATCGTTTGCAACACTTTGGCACCATTTTTGAGTGAATTGCAGAACGTCAGATTTTTGCTGAAATTGTGACCGCGCGGCTTAGGGATTTTTTTCAAAAAAAAGTTGTTCAGACCTCGAGGGCTCATTCTGTTTCCATGATAAAAACCCATCTGTTTCCACCGAAAAACCTCTCAGGGGATCGTTTGCAACGCTTTGGCACCATTTCTGAGTGAATTGCAGAATGTCAGAATTTTGCTGAAATTGTGACCGCGCGGCTTAAGGATTTTTTCAAAAAAAAGTTTTTTCGCAAGTTCAGAAGTGGAGAGCTAATTCTGTTTCCAATGATAAAAATCCATCTGTTTCCACCAAAAAACCTGTCAGGGGATCGTTTGCAACACTTTGGCACCATTTTTGAGTGAATTGCAGAACGTCAGAATTTTGTTGAAATTGTGACCATGCGGCTTAGGGATTTTTTCAAAAAAAAGTTGTTCAGACCTCGAGGGCTCATTCTGTTTCAATGATAAAAATCCATCTGTTTCCACCGAAAAACCTGTGCTTAGGGATTTTTTCAAAAAAAAGTTGTTCAGACCTCGAGGGCTCATTCTGTTTCAATGATAAAAATCCATCTGTTTCCACCGAAAAACCTGTGAGGGGATCGTTTGCAACACTTTGGCACCATTTTTGAGTGAATTGCAGAACGTCAGATTTTTGCTGAAATTGTGACTTAGGGATTTTTTCAAAAAAAAGTTGTTCAGACCTCGAGGGCTCATTCTGTTTCCATGATAAAAACCCATCTGTTTCCACCCAAAAACCTGTCAGGGGATCGTTTGCAACATTTTGGCACCATTTTTGAGTGAATTGCAGAACGTCAGATTTTTGCTGAAATTGTGACCGCGCGCCTTAGGGATTTTTTTTTAAAAAAGTTGTTCAGACCTCGAGGGCTCATTCTGTTTCCATGATAAAAACCCATCTGTTTCCACCGAAAAACCTGTCAGGGGATCGTTTGCAACACTTTGGCACCATTTTTGATTGAATTGCAGAACGTCAGATTTTTGCTGAAATTGTGACCGCGCGGCTTAGGGATTTTTTCAAAAAAAAGTTGTTCAGACCTCGAGGGCTCATTCTGTTTCAATGATAAAAACCCATCTGTTTCCACCAAAAAACCTCTCAGGGGATCGTTTACAACACTTTGGCACCATTTTTGAGTGAATTGCAGAATGTCAGAATTTTGCTGAAATTGTGACCGCGTGGCTTAGGGATTTTTTCAAAAAAAAGTTTTTCCGCAAGTTCAGAAGTGGAGAGCTAATTCTGTTTCCAATGATAAAAATCCATCTGTTTCCACCGAAAAACCTCTCAGGGGATCGTTTGCAACACTTTGGCACCATTTTTGAGTGAATTGCAGAACGTCAGATTTCTGCTGAAATTGTGACCGCGCGGCTTAGGGATTTTTTCAAAAAAAAGTGTTCAGACCTCGAGGGCTCATTCTGTTTCAATGATAAAAACCCATCTGTTTCCACCGAAAAACCTGTGAGGGGATCGTTTGCAACACTTTGGCACCATTTTTCAGTGAATTGCAGAACGTCAGATTTTTGCTGAAATTGTGACCGCGCGGCTTAGCGATTTTTTCAAAAAAAAGTTGTTCAGACCTCGAGGGCACATTCTGTTTCAATGATAAAAATCCATCTGTTTCCACCGAAAAACCTGTGAGGGGATCGTTTGCAACACTTTGGCACCATTTTTGAGTGAATTGCAGAACGTCAGATTTTTGCTGAAATTGTGACCGCGCGGCTTAGGGATTTTTTTAAAAAAAAGTTGTTCAGACCTCGAGGGCTCATTCTATTTCCATGATAAAAACCCATCTGTTTCCACCGAAAAACCTGTCAGGGGATCGTTTGCAACACTTTGGCACCATTTTTTATTGAATTACAGAACGTCAGATTTTTGTTGAAATTGTGACCGCACGGCTTAGGGATTTTTTCAAAAAAAGTTGTTGTTCAGACCTCGAGGACTCATTCTGTTTCCATGATAAAAACACATCTGTTTCCACCGAAAAACCTCTCAGGGGATCGTTTACAACACTTTGGCACCATTTTTGAGTGAATTGCAGAATGTCAGAATTTTGCTGAAATTGTGACCGCGCGGCTTAGGGATTTTTTCAAAAAAAAGTTTTTCCGCAAGTTCAGAAGTGGAGAGCTAATTCTTTTTCCAATGATAAAAATCCATCTGTTTCCACCGAAAAACCTCTCAGGGGATCGTTTGCAACACTTTGGCACCATTTTTGAGTGAATTGCAGAACGTCAGATTTTTGCTGAAATTGTGACCGCGCGGCTTAGGGATTTTTTCAAAAAAAAGTGTTCAGACCTCGAGGGCTCATTCTGTTTCAATGATAAAAACCCATCTGTTTCCACCAAAAAACCTGTGAGGGGATCGTTTGCAACACTTTGGCACCATTTTTGAGTGAATTGCAGAACGTCAGATTTTTGCTGAAATTGTGACCGCGCGGCTTAGGGATTTTTTTCAAAAAAAAGTTGTTCAGACCTCGAGGGCTCATTCTGTTTCCATGATAAAAACCCATCTGTTTCCACCGAAAAACCTCTCAGGGGATCGTTTGCAACGCTTTGGCACCATTTCTGAGTGAATTGCAGAATGTCAGAATTTTGCTGAAATTGTGACCGCGCGGCTTAAGGATTTTTTCAAAAAAAAGTTTTTTCGCAAGTTCAGAAGTGGAGAGCTAATTCTGTTTCCAATGATAAAAATCCATCTGTTTCCACCAAAAAACCTGTCAGGGGATCGTTTGCAACACTTTGGCACCATTTTTGAGTGAATTGCAGAACGTCAGAATTTTGTTGAAATTGTGACCATGCGGCTTAGGGATTTTTTCAAAAAAAAGTTGTTCAGACCTCGAGGGCTCATTCTGTTTCAATGATAAAAATCCATCTGTTTCCACCGAAAAACCTGTGCTTAGGGATTTTTTCAAAAAAAAGTTGTTCAGACCTCGAGGGCTCATTCTGTTTCAATGATAAAAATCCATCTGTTTCCACCGAAAAACCTGTGAGGGGATCGTTTGCAACACTTTGGCACCATTTTTGAGTGAATTGCAGAACGTCAGATTTTTGCTGAAATTGTGACTTAGGGATTTTTTCAAAAAAAAGTTGTTCAGACCTCGAGGGCTCATTCTGTTTCCATGATAAAAACCCATCTGTTTCCACCCAAAAACCTGTCAGGGGATCGTTTGCAACATTTTGGCACCATTTTTGATTGAATTACAGAACGTCAGATTTTTGTTGAAATTGTGAACGCGCGGCTTAGGGATTTTTTCAAAAAAAAGTTGTTGTTCAGACCTCGAGGGCTCATTCTGTTTCCATGATAAAAACACAACTGTTTCCACCGAAAAACCTCTCAGGGGATCGTTTGCAACGCTTTGGCACCATTTTGGAGTGAATTGCAGAACGTCAGATTTTTGCTGAAATTGTGACCGCGCGGCTTAGGGATTTTTTCAAAAAAAAGTTGTTCAGACCTCGAGGGCTCATTCTGTTTCCATGATAAAAACCCATCTGTTTCCACCGGAAAACCTGTCAGGGGGTCGTTTGCAACACTTTGGCACCATTTTTGATTGAATTACAGAACGTCAGATTTTTGTTGAAATTGTGACCGCGCGGCTTAGGGATTTTTTCAAAGAAAAGTTGTTGTTCAGACCTCGAGGGCTCATTCTGTTTCCATGATAAAAACACATCTGTTTCCACCGAAAAACCTCTCAGGGGATCGTTTGCAACAGTTTGGCACCATCTTTCAGTGAATTGCAGAACGTCAGATTTTTGCTGAAATTGTGACAGCGCGGCTTAGGGATTTTTTCAAAAAAAGTTGTTCAGACCTCGAGGGCTCATTCTGTTTCCATGATAAAAACCCATCTGTTTCCACCAAAAAACCTCTCAGGGGATCGTTTGCAACACTTTGGCACCATTTTTGAGTGAATTGCAGAACGGCAGATTTTTGCTGAAATTGTGACCACGCGGCTTAGGGATTTTTTCAAAAAAAAGTTTTTCCGCAAGTTCAGAAGTGGAGAGCTAATTCTGTTTCCAATGATAAAAATCCATCTGTTTCCGCCCAAAAACCTGTCAGGGGATCGTTTGCAACACTTTGGCACCATTTTTGATTGAATTACAGAACGTCAGATTTTTGTTGAAATTGTGACCGCGTGGCTTAGGGATTTTTTCAAAAAAAAGATGTTGTTCAGACCTCGAGGGCTCATTCTCTTTCCATGATAAAAACGCATCTGTTTCCACCGAAAAACCTCTCAGGGGATCGTTTGCAACACTTTGGCACCATTTTTCAGTGAATTGCAGAACGTCAGATTTTTGCTGAAATTGTGACCGCGCGGCTTAGGGATTTTTTCAAAAAAAAGTTGTTCAGACCTCGAGGGCTCATTCTGTTTCCATGATAAAAACCCATCTGTTTCCACCAAAAAACCTCTCAGGGGATCGTTTACAACACTTTGGCACCATTTTTGAATGAATTGCAGAATGTCAGAATTTTGCTGAAATTGTGACCGCGCGGCTTAGGGATTTTTTCAAAAAAAAGTTTTCCCGCAAGTTCAGAAGTGGAGAGCTAATTCTTTTTCCAATGATAAAAATCCATCTGTTTCCACCGAAAAACCTCTCAGGGGATCGTTTGCAACACTTTGGCACCATTTTTGAGTGAATTGCAGAACGTCAGATTTTTGCTGAAATTGTGACCGCGCGGCTTAGGGATTTTTTCAAAAAAAAAGTGTTCAGACCTCGAGGGCTCATTCTGTTTCAATGGTAAAAACCCATCTGTTTCCACCGAAAAACCTGTGAGGGGATCGTTTGCAACACTTTGGCACCATTTTTGAGTGAATTGCAGAACGTCAGATTTTTGCTGAAATTGTGACCGCGCGGCTTAGGGATTTTTTTCAAAAAAACTTGTTCAGACCTCGAGGGCTCATTCTGTTTCCATGATAAAAACCCATCTGTTTCCACCGAAAAACCTCTCAGGGGATCGTTTGCAACGCTTTGGCACCATTTCTGAGTGAATTGCAGAATGTCAGAATTTTGCTGAAATTGTGACCGCGCGGCTTAGGGATTTTTTCAAAAAAAAGTTTTTCCGCAAGTTCAGAAGTGGAGAGCTAATTCTGTTTCCAATGATAAAAATCCATCTGTTTCCACCAAAAAACCTGTCAGGGGATCGTTTGCAACACTTTGGCACCATTTTTGAGTGAATTGCAGAACGTCAGAATTTTGTTGAAATTGTGACCGCGCGGCTTAGGGATTTTTTCAAAAAAAAGTTGTTCAGACCTCGAGGGCTCATTCTGTTTCAATGATAAAAATCCATCTGTTTCCACCGAAAAACCTGTCAGGGGATCGTTTGCAACACTTTGGCACCATTTTTGATTGAATTACAGAACGTCAGATTTTTGTTGAAATTGTGACCGCGTGGCTTAGGGATTTTTCAAAAAAAAGATGTTGTTCAGACCTCGAGGGCTCATTCTCTTTCCATGATAAAAACGCATCTGTTTCCACCGAAAAACCTCTCAGGGGATCGTTTGCAACACTTTGGCACCATTTTTCAGTGAATTGCAGAACGTCAGATTTTTGCTGAAATTGTGACCGCGCGGGTTAGGGATTTTTTTCAAAAAACAGTTGTTTAGACCTCGAGGGCTCATTCTGTTTCAATGATAAAAACCCATCTGTTTCCACCGAAAAACCTGTGAGGGGATCGTTTGCAACACTTTGACACCATTTTTGAGTGAATTGCAGAACGTCAGATTTTTGCTGAAATTGTGACCACGCGGCTTAGGGATTTTTTCAAAAAAAAGTTTTTCCGCAAGTTCAGAAGTGGAGAGCTAATTCTGTTTCCAATGATAAAAATCCATCTGTTTCCACCGAAAAACCTGTCAGGGGATCGTTTGCAACACTTTGGCACCATTTTTGATAGAATTACAGAACGTCAGATTTTTGTTGAAATTGTGACCGCGTGGCTTAGGGATTTTTTCAAAAAAAAGATGTTGTTCAGACCTCGAGGGCTCATTCTCTTTCGATGATAAAAACGCATCTGTTTCCACCGAAAAACCTCTCAGGGGATCGTTTGCAACACTTTGGCACCATTTTTCAGTGAATTGCAGAACGTCAGATTTTTGCTGAAATTGTGACCGCGCGGCTTAGGGATTTTTTCAAAAAAAAGTTGTTCAGACCTCGAGGGCTCATTCTGTTTCCATGATAAAAACCCATCTGTTTCCACCAAAAAACCTCTCAGAGGATCGTTTACAACACTTTGGCACCATTTTTGAGTGAATTGCAGAATGTCAGAATTTTGCTGAAATTGTGACCGCGCGGCTTAGGGATTTTTTCAAAAAAAAGTTTTTCCGCAAGTTCAGAAGTGGAGAGCTAATTCTTTTTCCAATGATAAAAATCCATCTGTTTCCACCGAGAAACCTCTCAGGGGATCGTTTGCAACACTTTGGCACCATTTTTGAGTGAATTGCAGAACGTCAGATTTTTGCTGAAATTGTGACCGCGCGGCTTAGGGATTTTTTCAAAAAAAAGTGTTCAGACCTCGAGGGCTCATTCTGTTTCAATGATAAAAACCCATCTGTTTCCACCGAAAAACCTGTGAGGGGATCGTTTGCAACACTTTGGCACCATTTTTGAGTGAATTGCAGAACGTCAGATTTTTGCTGAAATTGTGACCGCGCGGCTTAGGGATTTTTTCAAAAAAAAGTTTTTTCGCAAGTTCAGAAGTGGAGAGCTAATTCTGTTTCCAATGATAAAAATCCATCTGTTTCCACCAAAAAACCTGTCAGGGGATCGTTTGCAACACTTTGGCACCATTTTTGAGTGAATTGCAGAACGTCAGAATTTTGTTGAAATTGTGACCGCGCGGCTTAGGGATTTTTTCAAAAAAAAGATGTTGTTCAGACCTCGAGGGCTCATTCTCTTTCCATGATAAAAACGCATCTGTTTCCACCGAAAAACCTCTCAGGGGATCGTTTGCAACACTTTGGCACCATTTTTCAGTGAATTGCAGAACGTCAGATTTTTGCTGAAATTGTGACCGCGCGGCTTAGGGATTTTTTCAAAAAAAAGTTGTTCAGACCTCGAGGGCTCATTCTGTTTCCATGATAAAAACCCATCTGTTTCCACCAAAAAACCTCTCAGGGGATCGTTTACAACACTTTGGCACCATTTTTGAATGAATTGCAGAATGTCAGAATTTTGCTGAAATTGTGACCGCGCGGCTTAGGGATTTTTTCAAAAAAAAGTTTTCCCGCAAGTTCAGAAGTGGAGAGCTAATTCTTTTTCCAATGATAAAAATCCATCTGTTTCCACCGAAAAACCTCTCAGGGGATCGTTTGCAACACTTTGGCACCATTTTTGAGTGAATTGCAGAACGTCAGATTTTTGCTGAAATTGTGACCGCGCGGCTTAGGGATTTTTTCAAAAAAAAAGTGTTCAGACCTCGAGGGCTCATTCTGTTTCAATGGTAAAAACCCATCTGTTTCCACCGAAAAACCTGTGAGGGGATCGTTTGCAACACTTTGGCACCATTTTTGAGTGAATTGCAGAACGTCAGATTTTTGCTGAAATTGTGACCGCGCGGCTTAGGGATTTTTTTCAAAAAAACTTGTTCAGACCTCGAGGGCTCATTCTGTTTCCATGATAAAAACCCATCTGTTTCCACCGAAAAACCTCTCAGGGGATCGTTTGCAACGCTTTGGCACCATTTCTGAGTGAATTGCAGAATGTCAGAATTTTGCTGAAATTGTGACCGCGCGGCTTAGGGATTTTTTCAAAAAAAAGTTTTTCCGCAAGTTCAGAAGTGGAGAGCTAATTCTGTTTCCAATGATAAAAATCCATCTGTTTCCACCAAAAAACCTGTCAGGGGATCGTTTGCAACACTTTGGCACCATTTTTGAGTGAATTGCAGAACGTCAGAATTTTGTTGAAATTGTGACCGCGCGGCTTAGGGATTTTTTCAAAAAAAAATTGTTCAGACCTCGAGGGCTCATTCTGTTTCAATGATAAAAATCCATCTGTTTCCACCGAAAAACCTGTCAGGGGATCGTTTGCAACACTTTGGCACCATTTTTGATTGAATTACAGAACGTCAGATTTTTGTTGAAATTGTGACCGCGTGGCTTAGGGATTTTTCAAAAAAAAGATGTTGTTCAGACCTCGAGGGCTCATTCTCTTTCCATGATAAAAACGCATCTGTTTCCACCGAAAAACCTCTCAGGGGATCGTTTGCAACACTTTGGCACCATTTTTCAGTGAATTGCAGAACGTCAGATTTTTGCTGAAATTGTGACCGCGCGGGTTAGGGATTTTTTTCAAAAAACAGTTGTTTAGACCTCGAGGGCTCATTCTGTTTCAATGATAAAAACCCATCTGTTTCCACCGAAAAACCTGTGAGGGGATCGTTTGCAACACTTTGACACCATTTTTGAGTGAATTGCAGAACGTCAGATTTTTGCTGAAATTGTGACCACGCGGCTTAGGGATTTTTTCAAAAAAAAGTTTTTCCGCAAGTTCAGAAGTGGAGAGCTAATTCTGTTTCCAATGATAAAAATCCATCTGTTTCCACCGAAAAACCTCTCAGGGGATCGTTTGCAACACTTTGGCACCATTTTTGATAGAATTACAGAACGTCAGATTTTTGTTGAAATTGTGACCGCGTGGCTTAGGGATTTTTTCAAAAAAAAGATGTTGTTCAGACCTCGAGGGCTCATTCTCTTTCGATGATAAAAACGCATCTGTTTCCACCGAAAAACCTCTCAGGGGATCGTTTGCAACACTTTGGCACCATTTTTCAGTGAATTGCAGAACGTCAGATTTTTGCTGAAATTGTGACCGCGCGGCTTAGGGATTTTTTCAAAAAAAAGTTGTTCAGACCTCGAGGGCTCATTCTGTTTCCATGATAAAAACCCATCTGTTTCCACCAAAAAACCTCTCAGGGGATCGTTTACAACACTTTGGCACCATTTTTGAGTGAATTGCAGAATGTCAGAATTTTGCTGAAATTGTGACCGCGCGGCTTAGGGATTTTTTCAAAAAAAAGTTTTTCCGCAAGTTCAGAAGTGGAGAGCTAATTCTTTTTCCAATGATAAAAATCCATCTGTTTCCACCGAGAAACCTCTCAGGGGATCGTTTGCAACACTTTGGCACCATTTTTGAGTGAATTGCAGAACGTCAGATTTTTGCTGAAATTGTGACCGCGCGGCTTAGGGATTTTTTCAAAAAAAAGTGTTCAGACCTCGAGGGCTCATTCTGTTTCAATGATAAAAACCCATCTGTTTCCACCGAAAAACCTGTGAGGGGATCGTTTGCAACACTTTGGCACCATTTTTGAGTGAATTGCAGAACGTCAGATTTTTGCTGAAATTGTGACCGCGCGGCTTAGGGATTTTTTTCAAAAAAAAGTTGTTCAGACCTCGAGGGCTCATTCTGTTTCCATGATAAAAACCCATCTGTTTCCACCGAAAAACCTCTCAGGGGATCGTTTGCAACGCTTTGGCACCATTTCTGAGTGAATTGCAGAATGTCAGAATTTTGCTGAAATTGTGACCGCGCGGCTTAGGGATTTTTTCAAAAAAAAGTTTTTTCGCAAGTTCAGAAGTGGAGAGCTAATTCTGTTTCCAATGATAAAAATCCATCTGTTTCCACCAAAAAACCTGTCAGGGGATCGTTTGCAACACTTTGGCACCATTTTTGAGTGAATTGCAGAACGTCAGAATTTTGTTGAAATTGTGACCGCGCGGCTTAGGGATTTTTTCAAAAAAAAGATGTTGTTCAGACCTCGAGGGCTCATTCTCTTTCCATGATAAAAACGCATCTGTTTCCACCGAAAAACCTGTGCTTAGGGATTTTTTCAAAAAAAAGTTGTTCAGACCTCGAGGGCTCATTCTGTTTCAATGATAAAAATCCATCTGTTTCCACCGAAAAACCTGTGAGGGGATCGTTTGCAACACTTTGGCACCATTTTTGAGTGAATTGCAGAACGTCAGATTTTTGCTGAAATTGTGACTTAGGGATTTTTTCAAAAAAAAGTTGTTCAGACCTCGAGGGCTCATTCTGTTTCCATAATAAAAACCCATCTGTTTCCACCAAAAAACCTCTCAGGGGATCGTTTGCAACACTTTGGCACCATTTTTGAGTGAATTGCAGAACGTCAGATTTTTGCTGAAATTGTGACCGCGCGGCTTAGGGATTTTTTCAAAAAAAAGTGTTCAGACCTCGAGGGCTCATTCTGTTTCCATGATAAAAACCCATGTGTTTCCACCGTAAAACCTGTCAGGCAATCGCTTGCAACACTTTGGCACCATTTTTCAGTGAATTGCAGAACGTCAGATTTTTGCTGAAATTGTGACCGCGCGGGTTAGGGATTTTTTTCAAAAAACAGTTGTTCAGACCTCGAGGGCTCATTCTGTTTCAATGATAAAAACCCATCTGTTTCCACCGAAAAACCTGTGAGGGGATCGTTTGCAACACTTTGGCACCATTTTTGAGTGAATTGCATAACGTCAGATTTTTGCTGAAATTGTGACCGCGCGGCTTAGGGATTTTTTCAAAAAAAAGTTGTTCAGACCTCGAGGGCTCATTCTGTTTCCATGATAAAAACCCATCTGTTTCCACCGAAAAACCTGTCAGGGGATCGTTTGCAACACTTTGGCACCATTTCTGAGTAAATTGCAGAACGTCAGAATTTTGTTGAAATTGTGACCGCGCGGCTTAGGGATTTTTTCAAAAAAAAGTTTTTCCGCAAGTTCAGAAGTGGAGAGCTAATTCTGTTTCCAATGATAAAAATCCATCTGTTTCCACCGAAAAACCTGTCAGGGGATCGTTTGCAGCACTTTGGCACCATTTTTGAGTGAATTGCAGAAAGTCAGAATTTTGTTGAAATTGTGACCGTGCGGCTTAGGGATTTTTTCAAAAAAAAGTTTTTCCGCAAGTTCAGAAGTGGAGAGCTAATTCTGTTTCCAATGATAAAAATCCATCTGTTTCCACCGAAAAACCTGTCAGGGGATCGTTTGCAACACTTTGGCACCATTTTTGATAGAATTACAGAACGTCAGATTTTTGTTGAAATTGTGACCGCGTGGCTTAGGGATTTTTTCAAAAAAAAGATGTTGTTCAGACCTCGAGGGCTCATTCTCTTTCGATGATAAAAACGCATCTGTTTCCACCGAAAAACCTCTCAGGGGATCGTTTGCAACACTTTGGCACCATTTTTCAGTGAATTGCAGAACGTCAGATTTTTGCTGAAATTGTGACCGCGCGGCTTAGGGATTTTTTCAAAAAAAAGTTGTTCAGACCTCGAGGGCTCATTCTGTTTCCATGATAAAAACCCATCTGTTTCCACCAAAAAACCTCTCAGGGGATCGTTTACAACACTTTGGCACCATTTTTGAGTGAATTGCAGAATGTCAGAATTTTGCTGAAATTGTGACCGCGCGGCTTAGGGATTTTTTCAAAAAAAAGTTTTTCCGCAAGTTCAGAAGTGGAGAGCTAATTCTTTTTCCAATGATAAAAATCCATCTGTTTCCACCGAGAAACCTCTCAGGGGATCGTTTGCAACACTTTGGCACCATTTTTGAGTGAATTGCAGAACGTCAGATTTTTGCTGAAATTGTGACCGCGCGGCTTAGGGATTTTTTCAAAAAAAAGTGTTCAGACCTCGAGGGCTCATTCTGTTTCAATGATAAAAACCCATCTGTTTCCACCGAAAAACCTGTGAGGGGATCGTTTGCAACACTTTGGCACCATTTTTGAGTGAATTGCAGAACGTCAGATTTTTGCTGAAATTGTGACCGCGCGGCTTAGGGATTTTTTTCAAAAAAAAGTTGTTCAGACCTCGAGGGCTCATTCTGTTTCCATGATAAAAACCCATCTGTTTCCACCGAAAAACCTCTCAGGGGATCGTTTGCAACGCTTTGGCACCATTTCTGAGTGAATTGCAGAATGTCAGAATTTTGCTGAAATTGTGACCGCGCGGCTTAGGGATTTTTTCAAAAAAAAGTTTTTTCGCAAGTTCAGAAGTGGAGAGCTAATTCTGTTTCCAATGATAAAAATCCATCTGTTTCCACCAAAAAACCTGTCAGGGGATCGTTTGCAACACTTTGGCACCATTTTTGAGTGAATTGCAGAACGTCAGAATTTTGTTGAAATTGTGACCGCGCGGCTTAGGGATTTTTTCAAAAAAAAGATGTTGTTCAGACCTCGAGGGCTCATTCTCTTTCCATGATAAAAACGCATCTGTTTCCACCGAAAAACCTGTGCTTAGGGATTTTTTCAAAAAAAAGTTGTTCAGACCTCGAGGGCTCATTCTGTTTCAATGATAAAAATCCATCTGTTTCCACCGAAAAACCTGTGAGGGGATCGTTTGCAACACTTTGGCACCATTTTTGAGTGAATTGCAGAACGTCAGATTTTTGCTGAAATTGTGACTTAGGGATTTTTTCAAAAAAAAGTTGTTCAGACCTCGAGGGCTCATTCTGTTTCCATAATAAAAACCCATCTGTTTCCACCAAAAAACCTCTCAGGGGATCGTTTGCAACACTTTGGCACCATTTTTGAGTGAATTGCAGAACGTCAGATTTTTGCTGAAATTGTGACCGCGCGGCTTAGGGATTTTTTCAAAAAAAAGTGTTCAGACCTCGAGGGCTCATTCTGTTTCCATGATAAAAACCCATGTGTTTCCACCGTAAAACCTGTCAGGCAATCGCTTGCAACACTTTGGCACCATTTTTCAGTGAATTGCAGAACGTCAGATTTTTGCTGAAATTGTGACCGCGCGGGTTAGGGATTTTTTTCAAAAAACAGTTGTTCAGACCTCGAGGGCTCATTCTGTTTCAATGATAAAAACCCATCTGTTTCCACCGAAAAACCTGTGAGGGGATCGTTTGCAACACTTTGGCACCATTTTTGAGTGAATTGCATAACGTCAGATTTTTGCTGAAATTGTGACCGCGCGGCTTAGGGATTTTTTCAAAAAAAAGTTGTTCAGACCTCGAGGGCTCTTTCTGTTTCCATGATAAAAACCCATCTGTTTCCACCGAAAAACCTGTCAGGGGATCGTTTGCAACACTTTGGCACCATTTCTGAGTAAATTGCAGAACGTCAGAATTTTGTTGAAATTGTGACCGCGCGGCTTAGGGATTTTTTCAAAAAAAAGTTTTTCCGCAAGTTCAGAAGTGGAGAGCTAATTCTGTTTCCAATGATAAAAATCCATCTGTTTCCACCGAAAAACCTGTCAGGGGATCGTTTGCAGCACTTTGGCACCATTTTTGAGTGAATTGCAGAAAGTCAGAATTTTGTTGAAATTGTGACAGTGCGGCTTAGGGATTTTTTCAAAAAAAAGTTGTTCAGACCTCGAAGGCTCATTCTGTTTCAATGATAAAAATCCATCTGTTTCCACTGAAAAACCTCTCAGGGGATCGTTTGCAACACTTTGGCACCATTTTTGAGTGAATTGCAGAACGTCAGATTTTTGCTGAAATTGTGACTTAGGGATTTTTTCAAAAAAAAGTTGTTCAGACCTCGAGGGCTCATTCTGTTTCCATGATAAAAACCCATCTGTTTCCACGGAAAAACCTGTCAGGCAATCGCTTGCAACACTTTGGCACCATTTTTCAGTGAATTGCAGAACGTCAGATTTTTGCTGAAATTGTGACCGCGCGGCTTAGGGATTTTTTCAAAAAAAAGATGTTGTTCAGACCTCGAGGGCTCATTCTCTTTCCATGATAAAAACGCATCTGTTTCCACCGAAAAACCTGTGCTTAGGGATTTTTTCAAAAAAAAGTTGTTCAGACCTCGAGGGCTCATTCTGTTTCAATGATAAAAATCCATCTGTTTCCACCGAAAAACCTGTGAGGGGATCGTTTGCAACACTTTGGCACCATTTTTGAGTGAATTGCAGAACGTCAGATTTTTGCTGAAATTGTGACTTAGGGATTTTTTCAATAAAAAGTTGTTCAGACCTCGAGGGCTCATTCTGTTTCCATAATAAAAACCCATCTGTTTCCACCAAAAAACCTCTCAGGGGATCGTTTGCAACACTTTGGCACCATTTTTGAGTGAATTGCAGAACGTCAGATTTTTGCTGAAATTGTGACCGCGCGGCTTAGGGATTTTTTCAAAAAAAAGTTGTTCAGACCTCGAGGGCTCATTCTGTTTCCATGATAAAAACCCATGTGTTTCCACCGTAAAACCTGTCAGGCAATCGCTTGCAACACTTTGGCACCATTTTTCAGTGAATTGCAGAACGTCAGATTTTTGCTGAAATTGTGACCGCGCGGGTTAGGGATTTTTTTCAAAAAACAGTTGTTCAGACCTCGAGGGCTCATTCTGTTTCAATGATAAAAACGCATCTGTTTCCACCGAAAAACCTGTGAGGGGATCGTTTGCAACACTTTGGCACCATTTTTGAGTGAATTGCATAACGTCAGATTTTTGCTGAAATTGTGACCGCGCGGCTTAGGGATTTTTTCAAAAAAAAGTTGTTCAGACCTCGAGGGCTCATTCTGTTTCCATGATAAAAACCCATCTGTTTCCACCGAAAAACCTGTCAGGGGATCGTTTGCAACACTTTGGCACCATTTCTGAGTAAATTGCAGAACGTCAGAATTTTGTTGAAATTGTGACCGCGCGGCTTAGGGATTTTTTCAAAAAAAAGTTTTTCCGCAAGTTCAGAAGTGGAGAGCTAATTCTGTTTCCAATGATAAAAATCCATCTGTTTCCACCGAAAAACCTGTCAGGGGATCGTTTGCAGCACTTTGGCACCATTTTTGAGTGAATTGCAGAACGTCAGATTTTTGCTGAAATTGTGACTTAGGGATTTTTTCAAAAAAAAGTTGTTCAGACCTCGAGGGCTCATTCTGTTTCCATGATAAAAACACATCTGTTTCCACCAAAAAACCTCTCAGGGGATCGTTTGCAACACTTTGGCACCATTTTTGAGTGAATTGCAGAACGTCAGATTTTTGCTGAAATTGTGACCGCGCGGCTTAGGGATTTTTTCAAAAAAAAGTGTTCAGACCTCGAGGGCTCATTCTGTTTCCATGATAAAAACCCATCTGTTTCCACGGAAAAACCTGTCAGGCAATCGCTTGCAACACTTTGGCACCATTTTTCAGTGAATTGCAGAACGTCAGATTTTTGCTGAAATTGTGACCGCGCGGCTTAGGGATTTTTTCAAAAAAAAGTTGTTCAGACCTCGAGGGCTCATTCTGTTTCAATGATAAAAACCCATCTGTTTCCACCAAAAAACCTCTCAAGGGATCGTTTACAACACTTTGGCACCATTTTTGAGTGAATTGCAGAATGTCAGAATTTTGCTGAAATTGTGACCGCGCGGCTTAGGGATTTTTTCAAAAAAAAGTTTTTCCGCAAGTTCAGAAGTGGAGAGCTAATTCTGTTTCCAATGATAAAAATCCATCTGTTTCCACTGAAAAACCTGTCAGGGGATCGTTTGCAACACTTTGGCACCATTTTTGAGTGAATTGCAGAACGTCAGAATTTTGTTGAAATTGTGACCGCGGGGCTTAGGGATTTTTTCAAAAAAAAGTTGTTC
Source organism: Podarcis bocagei (assembly GCF_964188305.1). Classification (NCBI taxonomy): domain Eukaryota; kingdom Metazoa; phylum Chordata; class Lepidosauria; order Squamata; family Lacertidae; genus Podarcis; species Podarcis bocagei. The sequence goes on along the minus strand of NW_027670232.1, from coordinate 77,349 downwards.
AGACCTCGAGGGCTCATTCTGTTTCAATGATAAAAATCCATCTGTTTCCACCGAAAAACCTGTGAGGGGATCGTTTGCAACACTTTGGCACCATTTTTGAGTGAATTGCAGAACGTCAGATTTTTGCTGAAATTGTGACCGCGCGGCTTAGGGATTTTTTCAAAAAAAAGTTGTTCAGACCTCGAGGGCTCATTCTGTTTCCATGATAAAAACCCATCTGTTTCCACCGAAAAACCTGTCAGGGGATCGTTTGCAACACTTTGGCACCATTTCTGAGTGAATTGCAGAACGTCAGATTTTTGCTGAAATTGTGACCGCGCGGCTTAGGGATTTTTTCAAAAAAAAGTTGTTCAGACCTCGAGGGCTCATTCTGTTTCCATGATAAAAACCCATCTGTTTCCACCGAAAAACCTGTCAGGGGATCGTTTGCAACACTTTGGCACCATTTTTGATTGAATTACAGAACGTCAGATTTTTGTTGAAATTGTGATCGCGCGGCTTAGGGATTTTTTCAAAAAAAAGTTGTTGTTCAGACCTCGAGGGTTCATTCTGTTTCCATGATAAAAACCCATCTGTTTCCACCGAAAAACCTGTGAGGGGATCGTTTGCAACACTTTGGCACCATTTTTCAGTGAATTGCAGAACGTCAGATTTTTGCTGAAATTGTGACCGCGCGGCTTAGGGATTTTTTCAAAAAAAAGTTGTTCAGACCTCGAGGGCTCATTCTGTTTCCATGATAAAAACCCATCTGTTTCCACCAAAAAACCTCTCAGGGGATCGTTTACAACACTTTGGCACCATTTTTGAGTGAATTGCAGAATGTCAGAATTATGCTGAAATTGTGACCGCGCGGCTTAGGGATTTTTTCAAAAAAAAGTTTTTCCGCAAGTTCAGAAGTGGAGAGCTAATTCTTTCTCCAACGATAAAAACCCATCTGTTTCCACCGAAAAACCTGTGAGGGGATCGTTTGCAACACTTTGGCACCATTTTTGAGTGAATTGCAGAACGTCAGATTTTTGCTGAAATTGTGATCGCGCGGCTTAGGGATTTTTTTCAAAAAAAAGTTGTTCAGACCTCGAGGGCTCATTCTGTTTCCATGATAAAAATCCATCTGTTTCCACCGAAAAACCTGTCAGGGGATCGTTTGCAACACTTTGGCACCATTTCTGAGTGAATTGCAGAACGTCAGATTTTTGCTGAAATTGTGACCGCGCGGCTTACGGATTTTTTCAAAAAAAAGTTGTTCAGACCTCGAGGGCTCATTCTCTTTCCATGATAAAAACGCATCTGTTTCCACCGAAAAACCTGTGCTTAGGGATTTTTTCAAAAAAAAGTTGTTCAGACCTCGAGGGCTCATTCTGTTTCAATGATAAAAATCCATCTGTTTCCACCGAAAAACCTGTGAGGGGATCGTTTGCAACACTTTGGCACCATTTTTGAGTGAATTGCAGAACGTCAGATTTTTGCTGAAATTGTGACTTAGGGATTTTTTCAAAAAAAAGTTGTTCAGACCTCGAGGGCTCATTCTGTTTCCATAATAAAAACCCATCTGTTTCCACCAAAAAACCTCTCAGGGGATCGTTTGCAACACTTTGGCACCATTTTTGAGTGAATTGCAGAACGTCAGATTTTTGCTGAAATTGTGACCGCGCGGCTTAGGGATTTTTTCAAAAAAAAGTGTTCAGACCTCGAGGGCTCATTCTGTTTCCATGATAAAAACCCATGTGTTTCCACCGTAAAACCTGTCAGGCAATCGCTTGCAACACTTTGGCACCATTTTTCAGTGAATTGCAGAACGTCAGATTTTTGCTGAAATTGTGACCGCGCGGGTTAGGGATTTTTTTCAAAAAACAGTTGTTCAGACCTCGAGGGCTCATTCTGTTTCAATGATAAAAACCCATCTGTTTCCACCGAAAAACCTGTGAGGGGATCGTTTGCAACACTTTGGCACCATTTTTGAGTGAATTGCAGAACGTCAGATTTTTGCTGAAATTGTGACCGCGCGGCTTAGGGATTTTTTCAAAAAAAAGTTGTTCAGACCTCGAGGGCTCATTCTGTTTCCATGATAAAAACCCATCTGTTTCCACCGAAAAACCTGTCAGGGGATCGTTTGCAACGCTTTGGCACCATTTCTGAGTGAATTGCAGAACGTCAGATTTTTGCTGAAATTGCGACCGCGCGGCTTAGGGATTTTTTCAAAAAAAAGTTGTTCAGACCTCGAGGGCTCATTCTGTTTACATGATAAAAACCCATCTGTTTCCACCAAAAAACCTCTCAAGGGATCGTTTACAACAATTTGGCACCATTTTTGAGTGAATTGCAGAACGTCAGATTTTTGCTGAAATTGTGACCGCGCGGCTTAGGGATTTTTTCAAAAAAAAGTTTTTCCGCAAGTTCAGAAGTGGAGAGCTAATTCTGTTTCCAATGATAAAAATCCATCTGTTTCCACCGAAAAACCTGTCAGGGGATCGTTTGCAGCACTTTGGCACCATTTTTGAGTGAATTGCAGAACGTCAGAATTGTGTTGAAATTGTGACCGTGCGGCTTAGGGATTTTTTCAAAAAAAAGTTGTTCAGACCTCGAGGGCTCATTCTGTTTCAATGATAAAAATCCATCTGTTTCCACTGAAAAACCTGTGAGGGGATCGTTTGCAACACTTTGGCACCATTTTTGAGTGAATTGCAGAACGTCAGATTTTTGCTGAAATTGTGACCGCGCGGCTTAGGGATTTTTTCAAAAAAAAGTTGTTCAGACCTCGAGGGCTCATTCTGTTTCCATGATAAAAACCCATCTGTTTCCACCGGAAAACCTGTCAGGGGATCGTTTGCAACACTTTGGCACCATTTTTGATTGAATTACAGAACGTCAGATTTTTGTTGAAATTGTGAACGCGCGCCTTAGGGATTTTTTCAAAAAAAAGTTGTTGTTCAGACCTCGAGGGCTCATTCTGTTTCCATGATAAAAACACATCTGTTTCCACCGAAAAACCTCTCAGGGGATCGTTTGCAACACTTTGGCACCATTTTTCAGTGAATTGCAGAACGTCAGATTTTTGCTGAAATTGTGACTTAGGGATTTTTTCAAAAAAAAGTTGTTCAGACCTCGAGGGCTCATTCTGTTTCCATGATAAAAACCCATCTGTTTCCACCAAAAAACCTCTCAGGGGATCGTTTGCAACACTTTGGCACCATTTTTGAGTGAATTGCAGAACGTCAGATTTTTGCTGAAATTGTGACCGCGCGGCTTAGGGATTTTTTCAAAAAAAAGTTTTTCCGCAAGTTCAGAAGTGGAGAGCTAATTCTGTTTCCAATGATAAAAATCCATCTGTTTCCACCGAAAAACCTGTCAGGGGATCGTTTGCAACACTTTGGCACCATTTTTGAGTGAATTGCAGAACGTCAGAATTTTGTTGAAATTGTGACCGCGGGGCTTAGGGATTTTTTCAAAAAAAAGTGTTCAGACCTCGAGGGCTCATTCTGTTTCCATGATAAAAACCCATCTGTTTCCACGGATAAACCTGTCAGGCAATCGCTTGCAACACTTTGGCACCATTTTTCAGTGAATTGCAGAACGTCAGATTTTTGCTGAAATTGTGACCGCGCGGCTTAGGGATTTTTTCAAAAAAAAGTTGTTCAGACCTCGAGGGCTCATTCTGTTTACATGATAAAAACCCATCTGTTTCCACCAAAAAACCTCTAAAGGGATCGTTTACAACACTTTGGCACCATTTTTGAGTGAATTGCAGAATGTCAGAATTTTGCTGAAATTGTGACCGCGCGGCTTAGGGATTTTTTCAAAAAAAGTTTTTCCGCAAGTTCAGAAGTGGAGAGCTAATTCTGTTTCCAATGATAAAAATCCATCTGTTTCCACCGAAAAACCTGTCAGGGGATCGTTTGCAACACTTTGGCACCATTTTTGAGTGAATTGCAGAACGTCAGAATTTTGTTGAAATTGTGACCGCGGGGCTTAGGGATTTTTTCAAAAAAAAGTTGTTCAGACCTCGAGGGCTCATTCTGTTTCAATGATAAAAATCCATCTGTTTCCACCGAAAAACCTGTGAGGGGATCGTTTGCAACACTTTGGCACCATTTTTGAGTGAATTGCAGAACGTCAGATTTTTGCTGAAATTGTGACCGCGCGGCTTAGGGATTTTTTCAAAAAAAAGTTGTTCAGACCTCGAGGGCTCATTCTGTTTCCATGATAAAAACCCATCTGTTTCCACCGAAAAACCTGTCAGGGGATCGTTTGCAACACTTTGGCACCATTTCTGAGTGAATTGCAGAACGTCAGATTTTTGCTGAAATTGTGACCGCGCGGCTTAGGGATTTTTTCAAAAAAAAGTTGTTCAGACCTCGAGGGCTCATTCTGTTTCCATGATAAAAAGCCATCTGTTTCCACCGAAAAACCTGTCAGGGGATCGTTTGCAACACTTTGGCACCATTTTTGATTGAATTACAGAACGTCAGATTTTTGTTGAAATTGTGATCGCGCGGCTTAGGGATTTTTTCAAAAAAAAGTTGTTGTTCAGACCTCGAGGGTTCATTCTGTTTCCATGATAAAAACCCATCTGTTTCCACCGAAAAACCTGTGAGGGGATCGTTTGCAACACTTTGGCACCATTTTTCAGTGAATTGCAGAACGTCAGATTTTTGCTGAAATTGTGACCGCGCGGCTTAGGGATTTTTTCAAAAAAAAGTTGTTCAGACCTCGAGGGCTCATTCTGTTTCCATGATAAAAACCCATCTGTTTCCACCAAAAAACCTCTCAGGGGATCGTTTACAACACTTTGGCACCATTTTTGAGTGAATTGCAGAATGTCAGAATTATGCTGAAATTGTGACCGCGCGGCTTAGGGATTTTTTCAAAAAAAAGTTTTTCCGCAAGTTCAGAAGTGGAGAGCTAATTCTTTCTCCAACGATAAAAACCCATCTGTTTCCACCGAAAAACCTCTCAGGGGATCGTTTGCAACACTTTGGCACCATTTTTGAGTGAATTGCAGAACGTCAGATTTTTGCTGAAATTGTGACCGCGCGGCTTAGGGATTTTTTCAAAAAAAAGTGTTCAGACCTCGAGGGCTCATTCTGTTTCCATGATAAAAACCCATCTGTTTCCACGGATAAACCTGTCAGGCAATCGCTTGCAACACTTTGGCACCATTTTTCAGTGAATTGCAGAACGTCAGATTTTTGCTGAAATTGTGACCGCGCGGCTTAGGGATTTTTTCAAAAAAAAGTTGTTCAGACCTCGAGGGCTCATTCTGTTTACATGATAAAAACCCATCTGTTTCCACCAAAAAACCTCTCAAGGGATCGTTTACAACACTTTGGCACCATTTTTGAGTGAATTGCAGAATGTCAGAATTTTGCTGAAATTGTGACCGCGCGGCTTAGGGATTTTTTCAAAAAAAAGTTTTTCCGCAAGTTCAGAAGTGGAGAGCTAATTCTGTTTCCAATGATAAAAATCCATCTGTTTCCACCGAAAAACCTGTCAGGGGATCGTTTGCAACACTTTGGCACCATTTTTGAGTGAATTGCAGAACGTCAGAATTTTGTTGAAATTGTGACCGCGGGGCTTAGGGATTTTTTCAAAAAAAAGTTGTTCAGACCTCGAGGGCTCATTCTGTTTCAATGATAAAAATCCATCTGTTTCCACCGAAAAACCTGTGAGGGGATCGTTTGCAACACTTTGGCACCATTTTTGAGTGAATTGCAGAACGTCAGATTTTTGCTGAAATTGTGACCGCGCGGCTTAGGGATTTTTTCAAAAAAAAGTTGTTCAGACCTCGAGGGCTCATTCTGTTTCCATGATAAAAACCCATCTGTTTCCACCGAAAAACCTGTCAGGGGATCGTTTGCAACACTTTGGCACCATTTCTGAGTGAATTGCAGAACGTCAGATTTTTGCTGAAATTGTGACCGCGCGGCTTAGGGATTTTTTCAAAAAAAAGTTGTTCAGACCTCGAGGGCTCATTCTGTTTCCATGATAAAAACCCATCTGTTTCCACCGAAAAACCTGTCAGGGGATCGTTTGCAACACTTTGGCACCATTTTTGATTGAATTACAGAACGTCAGATTTTTGTTGAAATTGTGATCGCGCGGCTTAGGGATTTTTTCAAAAAAAAGTTGTTGTTCAGACCTCGAGGGTTCATTCTGTTTCCATGATAAAAAGCCATCTGTTTCCACCGAAAAACCTGTCAGGGGATCGTTTGCAACACTTTGGCACCATTTTTGATTGAATTACAGAACGTCAGATTTTTGTTGAAATTGTGATCGCGCGGCTTAGGGATTTTTTCAAAAAAAAGTTGTTGTTCAGACCTCGAGGGTTCATTCTGTTTCCATGATAAAAACCCATCTGTTTCCACCGAAAAACCTGTGAGGGGATCGTTTGCAACACTTTGGCACCATTTTTCAGTGAATTGCAGAACGTCAGATTTTTGCTGAAATTGTGACCGCGCGGCTTAGGGATTTTTTCAAAAAAAAGTTGTTCAGACCTCGAGGGCTCATTCTGTTTCCATGATAAAAACCCATCTGTTTCCACCAAAAAACCTCTCAGGGGATCGTTTACAACACTTTGGCACCATTTTTGAGTGAATTGCAGAATGTCAGAATTATGCTGAAATTGTGACCGCGCGGCTTAGGGATTTTTTCAAAAAAAAGTTTTTCCGCAAGTTCAGAAGTGGAGAGCTAATTCTTTCTCCAACGATAAAAACCCATCTGTTTCCACCGAAAAACCTCTCAGGGGATCGTTTGCAACACTTTGGCACCATTTTTGAGTGAATTGCAGAACGTCAGATTTTTGCTGAAATTGTGACCGCGCGGCTTAGGGATTTTTTCAAAAAAAAGTGTTCAGACCTCGAGGGCTCATTCTGTTTCCATGATAAAAACCCATCTGTTTCCACGGATAAACCTGTCAGGCAATCGCTTGCAACACTTTGGCACCATTTTTCAGTGAATTGCAGAACGTCAGATTTTTGCTGAAATTGTGACCGCGCGGCTTAGGGATTTTTTCAAAAAAAAGTTGTTCAGACCTCGAGGGCTCATTCTGTTTACATGATAAAAACCCATCTGTTTCCACCAAAAAACCTCTCAAGGGATCGTTTACAACACTTTGGCACCATTTTTGAGTGAATTGCAGAATGTCAGAATTTTGCTGAAATTGTGACCGCGCGGCTTAGGGATTTTTTCAAAAAAAAGTTTTTCCGCAAGTTCAGAAGTGGAGAGCTAATTCTGTTTCCAATGATAAAAATCCATCTGTTTCCACCGAAAAACCTGTCAGGGGATCGTTTGCAACACTTTGGCACCATTTTTGAGTGAATTGCAGAACGTCAGAATTTTGTTGAAATTGTGACCGCGGGGCTTAGGGATTTTTTCAAAAAAAAGTTGTTCAGACCTCGAGGGCTCATTCTGTTTCAATGATAAAAATCCATCTGTTTCCACCGAAAAACCTGTGAGGGGATCGTTTGCAACACTTTGGCACCATTTTTGAGTGAATTGCAGAACGTCAGATTTTTGCTGAAATTGTGACCGCGCGGCTTAGGGATTTTTTCAAAAAAAAGTTGTTCAGACCTCGAGGGCTCATTCTGTTTCCATGATAAAAACCCATCTGTTTCCACCGAAAAACCTGTCAGGGGATCGTTTGCAACACTTTGGCACCATTTCTGAGTGAATTGCAGAACGTCAGATTTTTGCTGAAATTGTGACCGCGCGGCTTAGGGATTTTTTCAAAAAAAAGTTGTTCAGACCTCGAGGGCTCATTCTGTTTCCATGATAAAAACCCATCTGTTTCCACCGAAAAACCTGTCAGGGGATCGTTTGCAACACTTTGGCACCATTTTTGATTGAATTACAGAACGTCAGATTTTTGTTGAAATTGTGATCGCGCGGCTTAGGGATTTTTTCAAAAAAAAGTTGTTGTTCAGACCTCGAGGGTTCATTCTGTTTCCATGATAAAAACCCATCTGTTTCCACCGAAAAACCTGTGAGGGGATCGTTTGCAACACTTTGGCACCATTTTTCAGTGAATTGCAGAACGTCAGATTTTTGCTGAAATTGTGACCGCGCGGCTTAGGGATTTTTTCAAAAAAAAGTTGTTCAGACCTCGAGGGCTCATTCTGTTTCCATGATAAAAACCCATCTGTTTCCACCAAAAAACCTCTCAGGGGATCGTTTACAACACTTTGGCACCATTTTTGAGTGAATTGCAGAATGTCAGAATTATGCTGAAATTGTGACCGCGCGGCTTAGGGATTTTTTCAAAAAAAAGTTTTTCCGCAAGTTCAGAAGTGGAGAGCTAATTCTTTCTCCAACGATAAAAACCCATCTGTTTCCACCGAAAAACCTGTGAGGGGATCGTTTGCAACACTTTGGCACCATTTTTGAGTGAATTGCAGAACGTCAGATTTTTGCTGAAATTGTGATCGCGCGGCTTAGGGATTTTTTTCAAAAAAAAGTTGTTCAGACCTCGAGGGCTCATTCTGTTTCCATGATAAAAATCCATCTGTTTCCACCGAAAAACCTGTCAGGGGATCGTTTGCAACACTTTGGCACCATTTCTGAGTGAATTGCAGAACGTCAGATTTTTGCTGAAATTGTGACCGCGCGGCTTACGGATTTTTTCAAAAAAAAGTTGTTCAGACCTCGAGGGCTCATTCTGTTTCCAAGATAAAAACCCATCTGTTTGCACCGAAAAACCTGTCAGGGGATCGTTTGCAACACTTTGGCACCATTTTTCAGTGAATTGCAGAACGTCAGATTTCTGCTGAAATTGTGACCGCGCGGCTTAGGGATTTTTTCAAAAAAAAGTGTTCAGACCTCGAGGGCTCATTCTGTTTCAATGATAAAAACCCACCTGTTTCCACCGAAAAACCTGTCAGCAATCGCTTGCAACACTTTGGCACCATTTTTGAGTGAATTGCAGAACGTCAGATTTTTGCTGAAATTGTGACCGCGCGGGTTAGGGATTTTTTTTCAAAAAACAGTTGTTCAGACCTCGAGGGCTCATTCTGTTTCAATGATAAAAACCCATCTGTTTCCACCGAAAAACCTGTGAGGGGATCGTTTGCAACACTTTGGCACCATTTTTCAGTGAATTGCAGAACGTCAGATTTTTGCTGAAATTGTGACCGCGCGGCTTAGGGATTTTTTCAAAAAAAGTTGTTCAGACCTCGAGGGCTCATTCTGTTTCCATGATAAAAACCCATCTGTTTCCACCGAAAAACCTGTCTGGGGATCGTTTGCAACGCTTTGGCACAATTTCTGAGTGAATTGCAGAACGTCAGATTTTTGCTGAAATTGCGACCGCGCGGCTTAGGGATTTTTTCAAAAAAAAGTTGTTGAGACCTCGAGGGCTCATTCTGTTTACATGATAAAAACCCATCTGTTTCCACCGAAAAACCTGTCAGGGGATCGTTTGCAACACTTTGGCACCATTTTTGATTGAATTACAGAACGTCAGATTTTTGTTGAAATTGTGACCGCGTGGCTTAGGGATTTTTTCAAAAAAAAGTTGTTGTTCAGACCTCGAGGGCTCATTCTGTTTCCATGATAAAAACGCATCTGTTTCCACCGAAAAACCTCTCAGGGGATCGTTTGCAACACTTTGGCACCATTTTTCAGTGAATTGCAGAACGTCAGAATTTTGTTGAAATTGTGACCGCGGGGCTTAGGGATTTTTTCAAAAAAAAGTTGTTCAGACCTCGAGGGCTCATTCTGTTTCAATGATAAAAACCCATCTGTTTCCACCGAAAAACCTGTGAGGGGATCGTTTGCAACACTTTGGCACCATTTTTGAGTGAATTGCAGAACGTCAGATTTTTGTTGAAATTGTGACCGCGTGGCTTAGGGATTTTTTCAAAAAAAAGTTGTTGTTCAGACCTCGAGGGTTCATTCTGTTTCCATGATAAAAACCCATCTGTTTCCACCGAAAAACCTGTGAGGGGATCGTTTGCAACACTTTGGCACCATTTTTCAGTGAATTGCAGAACGTCAGATTTTTGCTGAAATTGTGACCGCGCGGCTTAGGGATTTTTTCAAAAAAAAGTGTTCAGACCTCGAGGGGTCATTCTGTTTCAATGATAAAAACCCATCTGTTTCCACCGAAAAACCTGTGAGGGGATCGTTTGCAACACTTTGGCACCATTTTTGAGTGAATTGCAGAACGTCAGATTTTTGCTGAAATTGTGACCGCGCGGGTTAGGGATTTTTTTTCAAAAAACAGTTGTTCAGACCTCGAGGGCTCATTCTGTTTCAATGATAAAAACCCATCTGTTTCCACCGAAAAACCTGTGAGGGGATCGTTTGCAACACTTTGGCACCATTTTTCAGTGAATTGCAGAACGTCAGATTTTTGCTGAAATTGTGACCGCGCGGCTTAGGGATTTTTTCAAAAAAAGTTGTTCAGACCTCGAGGGCTCATTCTGTTTCCATGATAAAAACCCATCTGTTTCCACCGAAAAACCTGTCTGGGGATCGTTTGCAACGCTTTGGCACAATTTCTGAGTGAATTGCAGAACGTCAGATTTTTGCTGAAATTGCGACCGCGCGGCTTAGGGATTTTTTCAAAAAAAAGTTGTTGAGACCTCGAGGGCTCATTCTGTTTACATGATAAAAACCCATCTGTTTCCACCGAAAAACCTGTCAGGGGATCGTTTGCAACACTTTGGCACCATTTTTGATTGAATTACAGAACGTCAGATTTTTGTTGAAATTGTGACCGCGTGGCTTAGGGATTTTTTCAAAAAAAAGTTGTTGTTCAGACCTCGAGGGCTCATTCTGTTTCCATGATAAAAACGCATCTGTTTCCACCGAAAAACCTCTCAGGGGATCGTTTGCAACACTTTGGCACCATTTTTCAGTGAATTGCAGAACGTCAGAATTTTGTTGAAATTGTGACCGCGGGGCTTAGGGATTTTTTCAAAAAAAAGTTGTTCAGACCTCGAGGGCTCATTCTGTTTCAATGATAAAAACCCATCTGTTTCCACCGAAAAACCTGTGAGGGGATCGTTTGCAACACTTTGGCACCATTTTTGAGTGAATTGCAGAACGTCAGATTTTTGTTGAAATTGTGACCGCGTGGCTTAGGGATTTTTTCAAAAAAAAGTTGTTGTTCAGACCTCGAGGGTTCATTCTGTTTCCATGATAAAAACCCATCTGTTTCCACCGAAAAACCTGTGAGGGGATCGTTTGCAACACTTTGGCACCATTTTTCAGTGAATTGCAGAACGTCAGATTTTTGCTGAAATTGTGACCGCGCGGCTTAGGGATTTTTTCAAAAAAAAGTGTTCAGACCTCGAGGGGTCATTCTGTTTCAATGATAAAAACCCATCTGTTTCCACCGAAAAACCTGTGAGGGGATCGTTTGCAACACTTTGGCACCATTTTTGAGTGAATTGCAGAACGTCAGATTTTTGCTGAAATTGTGATCGCGCGGCTTAGGGATTTTTTTCAAAAAAAAGTTGTTCAGACCTCGAGGGCTCATTCTGTTTCCATGATAAAAACCCATCTGTTTCCACCGAAAAACCTGTCAGGGGATCGTTTGCAACACTTTGGCACCATTTCTGAGTGAATTGCAGAACGTCAGATTTTTGCTGAAATTGTGACCGCGCGGCTTACGGATTTTTTCAAAAAAAAGTTGTTCAGACCTCGAGGGCTCATTCTGTTTCCATGATAAAAACCCATCTGTTTGCACCGAAAAACCTGTCAGGGGATCGTTTGCAACACTTTGGCACCATTTTTGATTGAATTACAAAACGTCAGATTTTTGTTGAAATTGTGACCGCGCGGCTTAGGGATTTTTTTTTAAAAAAGTTGTTGTTCAGACCTCGAGGGCTCATTCTGTTTCCATGATAAAAACACATTTGTTTCCACCGAAAAACCTCTCAGGGGATCGTTTGCAACACTTTGGCACCATTTTTCAGTGAATTGCAGAACGTCAGATTTTTGCTGAAATTGTGACCGCGCGGCTTAGGGATTTTTTCAAAAAAAAGTTGTTCAGACCTCGAGGGCTCATTCTGTTTCCATGATAAAAACCCATCTGTTTCCACCAAAAAACCTCTCAGGGGATCGTTTACAACACTTTGGCACCATTTTTGAGTGAATTGCAGAATGTCAGAATTTTGCTGAAATTGTGACCGCGCGGCTTAGGGATTTTTTCAAAAAAAAGTTTTTCCGCAAGTTCAGAAGTGGAGAGCTAATTCTTTTTCCAACGATAAAAATCCATCTGTTTCCACCGAAAAACCTCTCAGGGGATCGTTTGCAACACTTTGGCACCATTTTTGAGTGAATTGCAGAACGTCAGATTTCTGCTGAAATTGTGACCGCGCGGCTTAGGGATTTTTTTTTAAAAAAGTGTTCAGACCTCGAGGGCTCATTCTGTTTCAATGATAAAAACCCACCTGTTTCCACCGAAAAACCTGTCAGCAATCGCTTGCAACACTTTGGCACCATTTTTGAGTGAATTGCAGAACGTCAGATTTTTGCTGAAATTGTGACCGCGCGGGTTAGGGATTTTTTTTCAAAAAACAGTTGTTCAGACCTCGAGGGCTCATTCTGTTTCAATGATAAAAGCCCATCTGTTTTCACCGAAAAACCTGTGAGGGGATCGTTTGCAACACTTTGGCACCATTTTTCAGTGAATTGCAGAACGTCAGATTTTTGCTGAAATTGTGACCGCGCGGCTTAGGGATTTTTTCAAAAAAAGTTGTTCAGACCTCGAGGGCTCATTCTGTTTCCATGATAAAAACCCATCTGTTTCCACCGAAAAACCTGTCTGGGGATCGTTTGCAACGCTTTGGCACAATTTCTGAGTGAATTGCAGAACGTCAGATTTTTGCTGAAATTGCGACCGCGCGGCTTAGGGATTTTTTCAAAAAAAAGTTGTTCAGACCTCGAGGGCTCATTCTGTTTACATGATAAAAACCCATCTGTTTCCACCGAAAAACCTGTCAGGGGATCATTTGCAACACTTTGGCACCATTTTTGATTGAATTACAGAACGTCAGATTTTTGTTGAAATTGTGACCGCGTGGCTTAGGGATTTTTGAAAAAAAGTTGTTGTTCAGACCTCGAGGGCTCATTCTGTTTCCATGATAAAAACCCATCTGTTTCCACCGAAAAACCTGTCAGGGGATCGTTTGCAACACTTTGGCACCATTTTTGAGTGAATTTCAGAACGTCAGATTTTGCTGAAATTGTGACCGCGCGGCTTAGGGATTTTTTCAAAAAAAAGTTGTTCAGACCTCGAGGGCTCATTCTGTTTCCATGATAAAAACCCATCTGTTTCCACCGAAAAACCTGTCAGGGGATCGTTTGCAACGCTTTGGCACCATTTCTGAGTGAATTGCAGAATGTCAGAATTTTGCTGAAATTGTGACCGCGCGGCTTAGGGATTTTTTCAAAAAAAGTTTTTCCGCAAGTTCAGAAGTGGAGAGCTAATTCTGTTTCCAATGATAAAAATCCATCTGTTTCCACCGAAAAACCTGTCAGGGGATCGTTTGCAACACTTTGGCACCATTTTTGAGTGAATTGCAGAACGTCAGAATTTTGTTGAAATTGTGACCGCGCGGCTTAGGGATTTTTTCAAAAAAAAGTTGTTCAGACCTTGAGGGCTCATTCTGTTTCAATGATAAAAATCCATCTGTTTCCACCGAAAAAACCTGTGAGGGGATCGTTTGCAACACTCTGGCACCATTTTTGAGTGAATTGCAGAACGTCAGATTTTTGCTGAAATTGTGACCGCGCGGCTTAGGGATTTTTTCAAAAAAAAGTTGTTCAGACCTCGAGGGCTCATTCTGTTTCCATGATAAAAACCCATCTGTTTCCACCGAAAAACCTGTCAGGGGATCGTTTGCAACACTTTGGCACCATTTTTGAGTGAATTGCAGAACGTCAGATTTTTGCTGAAATTGTGACCGCGCGGCTTAGGGATTTTTTCAAAAAAAAGTTGTTCAGACCTCGAGGGCTCATTCTGTTTCCATGATAAAAACCCATCTGTTTCCACCGAAAAACCTGTCAGGGGATCGTTTGCAACGCTTTGGCACCATTTCTGAGTGAATTGCAGAATGTCAGAATTTTGCTGAAATTGTGACCGCGCGGCTTAGGGATTTTTTCAAAAAAAAGTTTTTCCGCAAGTTCAGAAGTGGAGAGCTAATTCTGTTTCCAATGATAAAAATCCATCTGTTTCCACCGAAAAACCTGTCAGGGGATCGTTTGCAACACTTTGGCACCATTTTTGAGTGAATTGGAGAACGTCAGAATTTTGTTGAAATTGTGACCGCGCGGCTTAGGGATTTTTCAAAAAAAAGTTGTTCAGACCTTGAGGGCTCATTCTGTTTCAATGATAAAAATCCATCTGTTTCCACCGAAAAACCTGTGAGGGGATCGTTTGCAACACTTTGGCACCATTTTTGAGTGAATTGCAGAACGTCAGATTTTTGCTGAAATTGTGACCGCGCGGCTTAGGGATTTTTTCAAAAAAAAGTTGTTCAGACCTCGAGGGCTCATTCTGTTTCTATGATAAAAACCCATCTGTTTCCACCGAAAAACCTGTCAGGGGATCGTTTGCAACACTTTGGCACCATTTTTGATTGAATTACAGAACGTCAGATTTTTGTTGAAATTGTGACCGCGCGGCTTAGGGATTTTTTTCAAAAAAACAGGTGTTCAGACCTCGAGGGCTCATTCTATTTCAATGATAAAAACCCATCTGTTTCCACCGAAAAACCTGTCAGGGGATCGTTTGCAACACTTTGGCACCATTTTGAGTGAATTGCAGAACGTCAGATTTTTGCTGAAATTGTGACCGCGCGGCTTAGGGATTTTTTTCAAAAACAGTTGTTCAGACCTCGAGGGCTCATTCTGTTTCAATGATAAAAACCCATCTGTTTCCACCGAAAAACCTGTGAGGGGATCGTTTGCAACACTTTGGCACCATTTTTGAGTGAATTGCAGAACGTCAGATTTTTGCTGAAATTGTGACCGCGCGGCTTAGGGATTTTTTCAAAAAAAAGTTGTTCAGACCTCGAGGGCTCATTCTGTTTCCATGATAAAAACCCATCTGTTTCCACCGAAAAACCTGTCAGGGGATCGTTTGCAACGCTTTGGCACCATTTCTGAGTGAATTGCAGAACGTCAGATTTTTGCTGAAATTGCGACCGCGCGGCTTAGGGATTTTTTCAAAAAAAAGTTGTTCAGACCTCGAGCTCATTCTGTTTACATGATAAAAACCCATCTGTTTCCACCAAAAAACCTCTCAAGGGATCGTTTACAACACTTTGGCACCATTTTTGAGTGAATTGCAGAACGTCAGATTTCTGCTGAAATTGTGACCGCGCGGCTTAGGGATTTTTTCAAAAAAAAGTTGTTCAGACCTCGAGGGCTCATTCTGTTTCCATGATAAAAACCCATCTGTTTCCACCGAAAAACCTATCAGGGGATCGTTTGCAAGACTTTGGCACCATTTTTGAGTGAATTGCAGAACGTCAGATTTTTGCTGAAATTGTGACCGCGCGGCTTAGGGATTTTTTCAAAAAAAAGTTGTTCAGACCTCGAGGGCTCATTCTGTTTCCATGATAAAAACCCATCTGTTTCCACCGAAAAACCTGTCAGGGGATTGTTTGCAACGCTTTGGCACCATTTCTGAGTGAATTGCAGAATGTCAGAATTTTGCTGAAATTGTGACCGCGCGGCTTAGGGATTTTTTCAAAAAAAAGTTTTTCCGCAAGTTCAGAAGTGGAGAGCTAATTCTGTTTCCAATGATAAAAATCCATCTGTTTCCACCGGAAAACCTGTCAGGGGATCGTTTGCAACACTTTGGCACCATTTTTGAGTGAATTGCAGAACGTCAGAATTTTGTTGAAATTGTGACCGCGCGGCTTAGGGATTTTTTCAAAAAAAAGTTTTTCCGCAAGTTCAGAAGTGGAGAGCTAATTCTTTTTCCAATGATAAAAATCCATCTGTTTCCACCGAAAAACCTCTCAGGGGATCGTTTGCAACACTTTGGCACCATTTTTGAGTGAATTGCAGAACGTCAGATTTTTGCTGAAATTGTGACCACGCGGCTTAGGGATTTTTTCAAAAAAAAGTGTTCAGACCTCGAGGGCTCATTCTGTTTCAATGATAAAAACCCATCTGTTTCCACCGAAAAACCTGTCAGGGGATCGTTTGCAACACTTTGGCACCATTTTTGAGTGAATTGCAGAACGTCAGATTTCTGCTGAAATTGTGACCGCGCGGCTTAGGGATTTTTTCAAAAAAAAGTTGTTCAGACCTCGAGGGCTCATTCTGTTTCCATGATAAAAATCCATCTGTTTCCACCGAAAAACCTGTCAGGGGATCGTTTGCAACACTTTGGCACCATTTTTGAGTGAATTGCAGAACGTCAGATTTTTGCTGAAATTGTGACCGCGCGGCTTAGGGATTTTTTCAAAAAAAAGTTGTTCAGACCTCGAGGGCTCATTCTGTTTCCATGATAAAAACCCATCTGTTTCCACCGAAAAACCTGTCAGGGGATCGTTTGCAACGCTTTGGCACCATTTCTGAGTGAATTGCAGAACGTCAGAATTTTGTTGAAATTGTGAACGCGCGGCTTAGGGATTTTTTCAAAAAAAAGTTGTTGTTCAGACCTCGAGGGCTCATTCTGTTTCCATGATAAAAACACATCTGTTTCCACCGAAAAACCTCTCAGGGGATCGTTTGCAACACTTTGGCACCATTTTTGAGTGAATTGCAGAATGTCAGAATTTTGCTGAAATTGTGACCGCGCGGCTTAGGGATTTTTTCAAAAAAAAGTTTTTCCGCAAGTTCAGAAGTGGAGAGCTAATTCTGTTTCCAATGATAAAAATCCATCTGTTTCCACCGAAAAACCTCTCAGGGGATCGTTTGCAACACTTTGGCACCATTTTTGAGTGAATTGCAGAACGTCAGATTTTTGCTGAAATTGTGACCGCGCGGCTTAGGGATTTTTTGAAAAAAAAGTGTTCAGACCTCGAGGGCTCATTCTGTTTCAATGATAAAAACCCATCTGTTTCCACCGAAAAACCTGTCAGGGGATCGTTTGCAACACTTTGGCACCATTTTTGAGTGAATTGCAGAACGTCAGATTTTTGCTGAAATTGTGACCGCGCGGCTTAGGGATTTTTTCAAAAAAAAGTTGTTCAGACCTCGAGGGCTCATTCTGTTTCCATGATAAAAACCCATCTGTTTCCACCGAAAAACCTGTCAGGGGATCGTTTGCAACACTTTGGCACCATTTTTGAGTGAATTGCAGAACGTCAGATTTTTGCTGAAATTGTGACCGCGCGGCTTAGGGATTTTTTCAAAAAAAAGTTGTTCAGACCTCGAGGGCTCATTCTGTTTCCATGATAAAAACCCATCTGTTTCCACCGAAAAACCTGTCAGGGGATCGTTTGCAACGCTTTGGCACCATTTCTTAGTGAATTGCAGAATGTCAGAATTTTGCTGAAATTGTGACCGCGCGGCTTAGGGATTTTTCAAAAAAAAGTTTTTCCGCAAGTTCAGAAGTGGAGAGCTAATTCTGTTTCCAATGATAAAAACCCATCTGTTTCCACCGAAAAACCTCTCAGGGGATCGTTTGCAACACTTTGGCACCATTTTTCAGTGAATTGCAGAACGTCAGATTTTTGCTGAAATTGTGACCGCGCGGCTTAGGGATTTTTTCAAAAAAAAGTTGTTCAGACTTCGAGGGCTCATTCTGTTTCCATGATAAAAACCCATCTGTTTCCACCAAAAAACCTCTCAGGGGATCGTTTACAACACTTTGGCACCATTTTTGAGTGAATTGCAGAATGTCAGAATTTTGCTGAAATTGTGACCGCGCGGCTTAGGGATTTTTTCAAAAAAAAGTTTTTCCGCAAGTTCAGAAGTGGAGAGCTAATTCTTTTTCCAATGATAAAAATCCATCTGTTTCCACCGAAAAACCTCTCAGGGGATCGTTTGCAACACTTTGGCACCATTTTTGAGTGAATTGCAGAACGTCAGATTTTTGCTGAAATTGCGACCCGAGCGGGTTAGGATTTTTTTCAAAAAAAAGTTGTTCAGACCTTGAGGGCTCATTCTGTTTCCATGATAAAAACCCATCTGTTTCCACCGAAAAACCTGTCAGGGGATCGTTTGCAACACTTTGGCACCATTTTTGAGTGAATTGCAGAACGTCAGATTTTTGCTGAAATTGTGACCGCGTGGCTTAGGGATTTTTTCAAAAAAAAGTTGTTCAGACCTCGAGGGCTCATTCTGTTTCCATGATAAAAACCCATCTGTTTCCACCGAAAAACCTGTCAGGGGATCGTTTGCAACACTTTGGCACCATTTTTGATTGAATTACAGAACGTCAGATTTTTGTTGAAATTGTGAACGCGCGGCTTAGGGATTTTTTCAAAAAAAAGTTGTTGTTCAGACCTCGAGGGCTCATTCTGTTTCCATGATAAAAACACATCTGTTTCCACCGAAAAACCTCTCAGGGGATCGTTTGCAACACTTTGGCACCATTTTTGAGTGAATTGCAGAATGTCAGAATTTTGCTGAAATTGTGACCGCGCGGCTTAGGGATTTTTTCAAAAAAAAGTTTTTCCGCAAGTTCAGAAGTGGAGAGCTAATTCTGTTTCCAATGATAAAAATCCATCTGTTTCCACCGAAAAACCTCTCAGGGGATCGTTTGCAACACTTTGGCACCATTTTTGAGTGAATTGCAGAACGTCAGATTTTTGCTGAAATTGTGACCGCGCGGCTTAGGGATTTTTTCAAAAAAAGTGTTCAGACCTCGAGGGCTCATTCTGTTTCAATGATAAAAACCCATCTGTTTCCACCGAAAAACCTGTCAGGGGATCGTTTGCAACACTTTGGCACCATTTTTGAGTGAATTGCAGAACGTCAGATTTTTGCTGAAATTGTGACCGCGCGGCTTAGGGATTTTTTCAAAAAAAAGTTGTTCAGACCTCGAGGGCTCATTCTGTTTCTATGATAAAAACCCATCTGTTTCCACCGAAAAACCTGTCAGGGGATCGTTTGCAACACTTTGGCACCATTTTTGATTGAATTACAGAACGTCAGATTTTTGTTGAAATTGTGACCGCGCGGCTTAGGGATTTTTTTCAAAAAACAGGTGTTCAG
Source organism: Podarcis bocagei (assembly GCF_964188305.1). Lineage (NCBI taxonomy): Eukaryota > Metazoa > Chordata > Lepidosauria > Squamata > Lacertidae > Podarcis > Podarcis bocagei. The sequence continues at coordinate 58,227 of NW_027670232.1, read as the reverse complement.
ACCTCGAGGGCTCATTCTATTTCAATGATAAAAACCCATCTGTTTCCACCGAAAAACCTGTCAGGGGATCGTTTGCAACACTTTGGCACCATTTTTGAGTGAATTGCAGAACGTCAGATTTTTGCTGAAATTGTGACCGCGCGGCTTAGGGATTTTTTCAAAAAAAAGTTGTTCAGACCTCGAGGGCTCATTCTGTTTCCATGATAAAAACCCATCTGTTTCCACCGAAAAACCTGTCAGGGGATCGTTTGCAACACTTTGGCACCATTTTTGAGTGAATTGCAGAACGTCAGATTTTTGCTGAAATTGTGACCGCGCGGCTTAGGGATTTTTTCAAAAAAAAGTTGTTCAGACCTCGAGGGCTCATTCTGTTTCCATGATAAAAACCCATCTGTTTCCACCGAAAAACCTGTCAGGGGATTGTTTGCAACGCTTTGGCACCATTTCTGAGTGAATTGCAGAATGTCAGAATTTTGCTGAAATTGTGACCGCGCGGCTTAGGGATTTTTTCAAAAAAAGTTTTTCCGCAAGTTCAGAAGTGGAGAGCTAATTCTGTTTCCAATGATAAAAATCCATCTGTTTCCACCGGAAAACCTGTCAGGGGATCGTTTGCAACACTTTGGCACCATTTTTGAGTGAATTGCAGAACGTCAGAATTTTGTTGAAATTGTGACCGCGCGGCTTAGGGATTTTTTCAAAAAAAGTTTTTCCGCAAGTTCAGAAGTGGAGAGCTAATTCTTTTTCCAATGATAAAAATCCATCTGTTTCCACCGAAAAACCTCTCAGGGGATCGTTTGCAACACTTTGGCACCATTTTTGAGTGAATTGCAGAACGTCAGATTTTTGCTGAAATTGTGACCACGCGGCTTAGGGATTTTTCAAAAAAAAGTGTTCAGACCTCGAGGGCTCATTCTGTTTCAATGATAAAAACCCATCTGTTTCCACCGAAAAACCTGTCAGGGGATCGTTTGCAACACTTTGGCACCATTTTTGAGTGAATTGCAGAACGTCAGATTTCTGCTGAAATTGTGACCGCGCGGCTTAGGGATTTTTTCAAAAAAAAGTTGTTCAGACCTCGAGGGCTCATTCTGTTTCCATGATAAAAATCCATCTGTTTCCACCGAAAAACCTGTCAGGGGATCGTTTGCAACACTTTGGCACCATTTTTGAGTGAATTGCAGAACGTCAGATTTTTGCTGAAATTGTGACCGCGCGGCTTAGGGATTTTTTCAAAAAAAAGTTGTTCAGACCTCGAGGGCTCATTCTGTTTCCATGATAAAAACCCATCTGTTTCCACCGAAAACCTGTCAGGGGATCGTTTGCAACGCTTTGGCACCATTTCTGAGTGAATTGCAGAACGTCAGAATTTTGTTGAAATTGTGAACGCGCGGCTTAGGGATTTTTTCAAAAAAAAGTTGTTGTTCAGACCTCGAGGGCTCATTCTGTTTCCATGATAAAAACACATCTGTTTCCACCGAAAAACCTCTCAGGGGATCGTTTGCAACACTTTGGCACCATTTTTGAGTGAATTGCAGAATGTCAGAATTTTGCTGAAATTGTGACCGCGCGGCTTAGGGATTTTTTCAAAAAAAAGTTTTTCCGCAAGTTCAGAAGTGGAGAGCTAATTCTGTTTCCAATGATAAAAATCCATCTGTTTCCACCGAAAAACCTCTCAGGGGATCGTTTGCAACACTTTGGCACCATTTTTGAGTGAATTGCAGAACGTCAGATTTTTGCTGAAATTGTGACCGCGCGGCTTAGGGATTTTTTGAAAAAAAAGTGTTCAGACCTCGAGGGCTCATTCTGTTTCAATGATAAAAACCCATCTGTTTCCACCGAAAAACCTGTCAGGGGATCGTTTGCAACACTTTGGCACCATTTTTGAGTGAATTGCAGAACGTCAGATTTTTGCTGAAATTGTGACCGCGCGGCTTAGGGATTTTTTCAAAAAAAGTTGTTCAGACCTCGAGGGCTCATTCTGTTTCCATGATAAAAACCCATCTGTTTCCACCGAAAAACCTGTCAGGGGATCGTTTGCAACACTTTGGCACCATTTTTGAGTGAATTGCAGAACGTCAGATTTTTGCTGAAATTGTGACCGCGCGGCTTAGGGATTTTTTCAAAAAAAAGTTGTTCAGACCTCGAGGGCTCATTCTGTTTCCATGATAAAAACCCATCTGTTTCCACCGAAAAACCTGTCAGGGGATCGTTTGCAACGCTTTGGCACCATTTCTTAGTGAATTGCAGAATGTCAGAATTTTGCTGAAATTGTGACCGCGCGGCTTAGGGATTTTTCAAAAAAAAGTTTTTCCGCAAGTTCAGAAGTGGAGAGCTAATTCTGTTTCCAATGATAAAAACCCATCTGTTTCCACCGAAAAAACCTCTCAGGGGATCGTTTGCAACACTTTGGCACCATTTTTCAGTGAATTGCAGAACGTCAGATTTTTGCTGAAATTGTGACCGCGCGGCTTAGGGATTTTTTCAAAAAAAAGTTGTTCAGACTTCGAGGGCTCATTCTGTTTCCATGATAAAAACCCATCTGTTTCCACCAAAAAACCTCTCAGGGGATCGTTTACAACACTTTGGCACCATTTTTGAGTGAATTGCAGAATGTCAGAATTTTGCTGAAATTGTGACCGCGCGGCTTAGGGATTTTTTCAAAAAAAAGTTTTTCCGCAAGTTCAGAAGTGGAGAGCTAATTCTTTTTCCAATGATAAAAATCCATCTGTTTCCACCGAAAAACCTCTCAGGGGATCGTTTGCAACACTTTGGCACCATTTTTGAGTGAATTGCAGAACGTCAGATTTTTGCTGAAATTGCGACCGAGCGGGTTAGGGATTTTTTTCAAAAAAAAGTTGTTCAGACCTTGAGGGCTCATTCTGTTTCCATGATAAAAACCCATCTGTTTCCACCGAAAAACCTGTCAGGGGATCGTTTGCAACACTTTGGCACCATTTTTGAGTGAATTGCAGAACGTCAGATTTTTGCTGAAATTGTGACCGCGTGGCTTAGGGATTTTTTCAAAAAAAAGTTGTTCAGACCTCGAGGGCTCATTCTGTTTCCATGATAAAAACCCATCTGTTTCCACCGAAAAACCTGTCAGGGGATCGTTTGCAACACTTTGGCACCATTTTTGATTGAATTACAGAACGTCAGATTTTTGTTGAAATTGTGAACGCGCGGCTTAGGGATTTTTTCAAAAAAAAGTTGTTGTTCAGACCTCGAGGGCTCATTCTGTTTCCATGATAAAAACACATCTGTTTCCACCGAAAAACCTCTCAGGGGATCGTTTGCAACACTTTGGCACCATTTTTGAGTGAATTGCAGAATGTCAGAATTTTGCTGAAATTGTGACCGCGCGGCTTAGGGATTTTTTCAAAAAAAAGTTTTTCCGCAAGTTCAGAAGTGGAGAGCTAATTCTGTTTCCAATGATAAAAATCCATCTGTTTCCACCGAAAAACCTCTCAGGGGATCGTTTGCAACACTTTGGCACCATTTTTGAGTGAATTGCAGAACGTCAGATTTTTGCTGAAATTGTGACCGCGCGGCTTAGGGATTTTTTCAAAAAAAAGTGTTCAGACCTCGAGGGCTCATTCTGTTTCAATGATAAAAACCCATCTGTTTCCACCGAAAAACCTGTCAGGGGATCGTTTGCAACACTTTGGCACCATTTTTGAGTGAATTGCAGAACGTCAGATTTTTGCTGAAATTGTGACCGCGCGGCTTAGGGATTTTTTCAAAAAAAAGTTGTTCAGACCTCGAGGGCTCATTCTGTTTCCATGATAAAAACCCATCTGTTTCCACCGAAAAACCTGTCAGGGGATCGTTTGCAACGCTTTGGCACCATTTCTTAGTGAATTGCAGAATGTCAGAATTTTGCTGAAATTGTGACCGCGCGGCTTAGGGATTTTTTCAAAAAAAAGTTTTTCCGCAAGTTCAGAAGTGGAGAGCTAATTCTGTTTCCAATGATAAAAACCCATCTGTTTCCACCGAAAAACCTGTCAGGGGATCGTTTGCAACACTTTGGCACCATTTTTGATTGAATTACAGAACGTCAGATTTTTGTTGAAATTGTGAACGCGCGGCTTAGGGATTTTTTCAAAAAAAAGTTGTTGTTCAGACCTCGAGGGATCATTCTGTTTCCATGATAAAAACACATCTGTTTCCACCGAAAAACCTCTCAGGGGATCGTTTGCAACACTTTGGCACCATTTTTCAGTGAATTGCAGAACGTCAGATTTTTGCTGAAATTGTGACCGCGCGGCTTAGGGATTTTTTCAAAAAAAAGTTGTTCAGACCTCGAGGGCTCATTCTGTTTCCATGATAAAAACCCATCTGTTTCCACCAAAAGACCTCTCAGGGGATCGTTTACAACACTTTGGCACCATTTTTGAGTGAATTGCAGAATGTCAGAATTTTGCTGAAATTGTGACCGCGCGGCTTAGGGATTTTTTCAAAAAAAAGTTTTTCCGCAAGTTCAGAAGTGGAGAGCTAATTCTTTTTCCAATGATAAAAATCCATCTGTTTCCACCGAAAAACCTCTCAGGGGATCGTTTGCAACAGTTTGGCACCATTTTTGAGTGAATTGCAGAACGTCAGATTTTTGCTGAAATTGTGACCGCGCGGCTTAGGGATTTTTTTAAAAAAAAGTGTTCAGACCTCGAGGGCTCATTCTGTTTCAATGATAAAAACCCATCTGTTTCCACCGAAAAACCTGTCAGGCAATCGCTTGCAACACTTTGGCACCATTTTTGAGTGAATTGCAGAACGTCAGATTTTTGCTGAAATTGTGACCGCGCGGCTTAGGGATTTTTTCAAAAAAAAGTTGTTCAGACCTCGAGGGCTCATTCTGTTTCCATGATAAAAACCCATCTGTTTCCACCGAAAAACCTGTCAGGGGATCGTTTGCAACGCTTTGGCACCATTTCTGAGTGAATTGCAGAACGTCAGATTTTTGCTGAAATTGCGACCGCGCGGCTTAGGGATTTTTTCAAAAAAAAGTTGTTCAGACCTCGAGGGCTCATTCTGTTTACATGATAAAAACCCATCTGTTTCCACCAAAAAACCTCTCAAGGGATCGTTTACAACACTTTGGCACCATTTTTGAGTGAATTGCAGAATGTCAGAATTTTGCTGAAATTGTGACCGCGCGGCTTAGGGATTTTTTCAAAAAAAAGTTTTTCCGCAAGTTCAGAAGTGGAGAGCTAATTCTTTTTCCAATGATAAAAATCCATCTGTTTCCACCGAAAAACCTCTCAGGGGATCGTTTGGAACACTTTGGCACCATTTTTGAGTGAATTGCAGAACGTCAGATTTTTGCTGAAATTGTGACCGCGCGGCTTAGGGATTTTTTCAAAAAAAAGTGTTCAGACCTCGAGGGCTCATTCTGTTTCCATGATAAAAACCCATCTGTTTCCACCGAAAAACCTGTCAGGGGATCGTTTGCAACACTTTGGCACCATTTTTGAGTGAATTGCAGAACGTCAGATTTCTGCTGAAATTGTGACCGCGCGGCTTAGGGATTTTTTCAAAAAAAAGTTGTTCAGACCTCGAGGGCTCATTCTGTTTCCATGATAAAAACCCATCTGTTTCCACCGAAAAACCTGTCAGGGGATCGTTTGCAACGCTTTGGCACCATTTCTGAGTGAATTGCAGAATGTCAGAATTTTGCTGAAATTGTGACCGCGCGGCTTAGGGATTTTTTCAAAAAAAAGTTTTTCCGCAAGTTCAGAAGTGGAGAGCTAATTCTGTTTCCAATGATAAAAATCCATCTGTTTCCACCGAAAAACCTGTCAGGGGATCGTTTGCAACACTTTGGCACCATTTTTGAGTGAATTGCAGAACGTCAGAATTTTGTTGAAATTGTGACCGCGCGACTTAGGGATTTTTTCAAAAAAAAGTTGTTCAGACCTTGAGGGCTCATTCTGTTTCAATGATAAAAATCCATCTGTTTCCACCGAAAAACCTGTGAGGGGATCGTTTGCAACACTTTGGCACCATTTTTGAGTGAATTGCAGAACGTCAGATTTTTGCTGAAATTGTGACCGCGCGGCTTAGGGATTTTTTCAAAAAAAAGTTGTTCAGACCTCGAGGGCTCATTCTGTTTCCATGATAAAAACCCATCTGTTTCCACCGAAAAACCTGTGAGGGGATCGTTTGCAACACTTTGGCACCATTTTTGATTGAATTACAGAACGTCAGATTTTTGTTTAAATTGTGAACGCGCGGCTTAGGGATTTTTTCAAAAAAAAGTTGTTGTTCAGACCTCGAGGGCTCATTCTGTTTCCATGATAAAAACACATCTGTTTCCACCGAAAAACCTCTCAGGGGATCGTTTGCAACACTTTGGCACCATTTTTGAGTGAATTGCAGAATGTCAGAATTTTGCTGAAATTGTGACCGCGCGGCTTAGGGATTTTTTCAAAAAAAAGTTTTTCTGCAAGTTCAGAAGTGGAGAGCTAATTCTTTTTCCAATGATAAAAATCCATCTGTTTCCACCGAAAAACCTCTCAGGGGATCGTTTGCAACACTTTGGCACCATTTTTGAGTGAATTGCAGAACGTCAGATTTCTGCTGAAATTGTGACCGCGCGGCTTAGGGATTTTTTCAAAAAAAAGTTGTTCAGACCTCGAGGGCTCATTCTGTTTCCATGATAAAAACCCATCTGTTTCCACCGAAAAACCTGTCAGGGGATCGTTTGCAACACTTTGGCACCATTTTTGAGTGAATTGCAGAACGTCAGATTTTTGCTGAAATTGTGACCGCGCGGCTTAGGGATTTTTTCAAAAAAAAGTTGTTCAGACCTCGAGGGCTCATTCTGTTTCCATGATAAAAACCCATCTGTTTCCACCGAAAAACCTGTCAGGGGATCGTTTGCAACGCTTTGGCACCATTTCTGAGTGAATTGCAGAATGTCAGAATTTTGCTGAAATTGTGACCGCGCGGCTTAGGGATTTTTTCAAAAAAAAGTTTTTCCGCAAGTTCAGAAGTGGAGAGCTAATTCTGTTTCCAATGATAAAAATCCATCTGTTTCCACCGAAAAACCTGTCAGGGGATCGTTTGCAACACTTTGGCACCATTTTTGAGTGAATTGCAGAACGTCAGAATTTTGTTGAAATTGTGACCGCGCGGCTTAGGGATTTTTTCAAAAAAAAGTTGTTCAGACCTCGAGGGCTCATTCTGTTTCAATGATAAAAATCCATCTGTTTCCACCGAAAAACCTGTCAGGGGATCGTTTGCAACACTTTGGCACCATTTTTGAGTGAATTGCAGAACGTCAGATTTTTGCTGAAATTGTGACCGCGCGGCTTAGGGATTTTTTCAAAAAAAAGTTGTTCAGACCTCGAGGGCTCATTCTGTTTCCATGATAAAAACCCATCTGTTTCCACCAAAAAACCTGTCAGGGGATCGTTTGCAACACTTTGGCACCATTTTTGATTGAATTACAGAACGTCAGATTTTTGTTGAAATTGTGAACGCGCGGCTTAGGGATTTTTTCAAAAAAAAGTTGTTGTTCAGACCTCGAGGGCTCATTCTGTTTCCATGATAAAAACACATCTGTTTCCACCGAAAAACCTCTCAGGGGATCGTTTGCAACACTTTGGCACCATTTTTCAGTGAATTGCAGAACGTCAGATTTTTGCTGAAATTGTGACCGCGCGGCTTAGGGATTTTTTCAAAAAAAAGTTGTTCAGACCTCGAGGGCTCATTCTGTTTCCATGATAAAAACCCATCTGTTTCCACCGAAAAACCTGTCAGGGGATCGTTTGCAACGCTTTGGCACCATTTCTGAGTGAATTGCAGAACGTCAGATTTTTGCTGAAATTGCGACCGCGCGGCTTAGCGATTTTTTCAAAAAAAAGTTGTTCAGACCTCGAGGGCTCATTCTGTTTACATGATAAAAACCCATCTGTTTCCACCAAAAAACCTCTCAAGGGATCGTTTACAACACTTTGGCACCATTTTTGAGTGAATTGCAGAATGTCAGAATTTTGCTGAAATTGTGACCGCGCGGCTTAGGGATTTTTTCAAAAAAAAGTTTTTCCGCAAGTTCAGAAGTGGAGAGCTAATTCTGTTTCCAATGATAAAAATCCATCTGTTTCCACCGAAAAACCTGTCAGGGGATCGTTTGCAACACTTTGGCACCATTTTTGAGTGAATTGCAGAACGTCAGAATTTTGTTGAAATTGTGACCGCGCGGCTTAGGGATTTTTTCAAAAAAAATTTGTTCAGACCTCGAGGGCTCATTCTGTTTCAATGATAAAAATCCATCTGTTTCCACCGAAAAACCTGTGAGGGGATCGTTTGCAACACTTTGGCACCATTTTTGAGTGAATTGCAGAACGTCAGATTTTTGCTGAAATTGTGACCGCGCGGCTTAGGGATTTTTTCAAAAAAAAGTTGTTCAGACCTCGAGGGCTCATTCTGTTTCCATGATAAAAACCCATCTGTTTCCACCGAAAAACCTGTCAGGGGATCGTTTGCAACACTTTGGCACCATTTTTGATTGAATTATAGAACGTCAGATTTTTGTTGAAATTGTGAACGCGCGGCTTAGGGATTTTTTCAAAAAAAAGTTGTTGTTCAGACCTCGAGGGCTCATTCTGTTTCCATGATAAAAACACATCTGTTTCCACCAAAAAACCTCTCAGGGGATCGTTTGCAACACTTTGGCACCATTTTTCAGTGAATTGCAGAACGTCAGATTTTTGCTGAAATTGTGACCGCGCGGCTTAGGGATTTTTTCAAAAAAAAGTTGTTCAGACCTCGAGGGCTCATTCTGTTTCAATGATAAAAATCCATCTGTTTCCACCGAAAAACCTGTGAGGGGATCGTTTGCAACACTTTGGCACCATTTTTGAGTGAATTGCAGAACGTCAGATTTTTGCTGAAATTGTGACCGCGCGGCTTAGGGATTTTTTCAAAAAAAAGTTGTTCAGACCTCGAGGGCTCATTCTGTTTCCATGATAAAAACCCATCTGTTTCCACCGAAAAACCTGTCAGGGGATCGTTTGCAACACTTTGGCACCATTTTTGATTGAATTACAGAACGTCAGATTTTTCTTGAAATTGTGAACGCGCGGCTTAGGGATTTTTTCAAAAAAAAGTTGTTGTTCCAACCTCGAGGGCTCATTCTGTTTCCATGATAAAAACCCATCTGTTTCCACCGAAAAACCTCTCAGGGGATCTTTTGCAACACTTTGGCACCATTTTTGAGTGAATTGCAGAACGTCAGATTTTTCCTGAAATTGTGACCGCGCGGCTTAGGGATTTTTTCAAAAAAAAGTTGTTCAGACCTCGAGGGCTCATTCTGTTTCAATGATAAAAATCCATCTGTTTCCACCGAAAAACCTGTCAGGGGATCGTTTGCAACACTTTGGCACCATTTTTGAGTGAATTGCAGAACGTCAGATTTTTGCTGAAATTGTGACCGCGCGGCTTAGGGATTTTTTCAAAAAAAAGTTGTTCAGACCTCGAGGACTCATTCTGTTTCCATGATAAAAACCCATCTGTTTCCACCAAAAAACCTGTCAGGGGATCGTTTGCAACACTTTGGCACCATTTTTGATTGAATTACAGAACGTCAGATTTTTGTTGAAATTGTGAACGCGCGGCTTAGGGATTTTTTCAAAAAAAAGTTGTTGTTCAGACCTCGAGGGCTCATTCTGTTTCCATGATAAAAACACATCTGTTTCCACCGAAAAACCTCTCAGGGGATCGTTTGCAACACTTTGGCACCATTTTTCAGTGAATTGCAGAACGTCAGATTTTTGCTGAAATTGTGACCGCGCGGCTTAGGGATTTTTTCAAAAAAAAGTTGTTCAGACCTCGAGGGCTCATTCTGTTTCCATGATAAAAACCCATCTGTTTCCACCGAAAAACCTGTCAGTGGATCGTTTGCAACGCTTTGGCACCATTTCTGAGTGAATTGCAGAACGTCAGATTTTTGCTGAAATTGCGACCGCGCGGCTTAGCGATTTTTTCAAAAAAAAGTTGTTCAGACCTCGAGGGCTCATTCTGTTTACATGATAAAAACCCATCTGTTTCCACCAAAAAACCTCTCAAGGGATCGTTTACAACACTTTGGCACCATTTTTGAGTGAATTGCAGAATGTCAGAATTTTGCTGAAATTGTAACCGCGCGGCTTAGGGATTTTTTCAAAAAAAAGTTTTTCCGCAAGTTCAGAAGTGGAGAGCTAATTCTGTTTCCAATGATAAAAATCCATCTATTTCCACCGAAAAACCTGTCAGGGGATCGTTTGCAACACTTTGGCACCATTTTTGAGTGAATTGCAGAACGTCAGAATTTTGTTGAAATTGTGACCGCGCGGCTTAGGGATTTTTTCAAAAAAAATTTGTTCAGACCTCGAGGGCTCATTCTGTTTCAATGATAAAAATCCATCTGTTTCCACCGAAAAACCTGTGAGGGGATCGTTTGCAACACTTTGGCACCATTTTTGAGTGAATTGCAGAACGTCAGATTTTTGCTGAAATTGTGACCGCGCGGCTTAGGGATTTTTTCAAAAAAAAGTTGTTCAGACCTCGAGGGCTCATTCTGTTTCCATGATAAAAACCCATCTGTTTCCACCGAAAAACCTGTCAGGGGATCGTTTGCAACACTTTGGCACCATTTTTGATTGAATTATAGAACGTCAGATTTTTGTTGAAATTGTGAACGCGCGGCTTAGGGATTTTTTCAAAAAAAAGTTGTTGTTCAGACCTCGAGGGCTCATTCTGTTTCCATGATAAAAACACATCTGTTTCCACCAAAAAACCTCTCAGGGGATCGTTTGCAACACTTTGGCACCATTTTTCAGTGAATTGCAGAACGTCAGATTTTTGCTGAAATTGTGACCGCGCAGCTTAGGGATTTTTTCAAAAAAAAGTTGTTCAGACCTCGAGGGCTCATTCTGTTTCAATGATAAAAATCCATCTGTTTCCACCGAAAAACCTGTGAGGGGATCGTTTGCAACACTTTGGCACCATTTTTGAGTGAATTGCAGAACGTCAGATTTTTGCTGAAATTGTGACCGCGCGGCTTAGGGATTTTTTCAAAAAAAAGTTGTTCAGACCTCGAGGGCTCATTCTGTTTCCATGATAAAAACCCATCTGTTTCCACCGAAAAACCTGTCAGGGGATCGTTTGCAACACTTTGGCACCATTTTTGATTGAATTACAGAACGTCAGATTTTTCTTGAAATTGTGAACGCGCGGCTTAGGGATTTTTTCAAAAAAAAGTTGTTGTTCCAACCTCGAGGGCTCATTCTGTTTCCATGATAAAAACACATCTGTTTCCACCGAAAAACCTCTCAGGGGATCGTTTGCAACACTTTGGCACCATTTTTCAGTGAATTGCAGAACGTCAGATTTTTGCTGAAATTGTGACCGCGCGGCTTAGGGATTTTATCAAAAAAAAAGTTGTTCAGACCTCGAGGGCTCATTCTGTTTCCATGATAAAAACCCATCTGTTTCCACCGAAAAACCTGTCAGGGGATCGTTTGCAACGCTTTGGCACCATTTCTGAGTGAATTGCAGAACGTCAGATTTTTGCTGAAATTGCGACCGCGCGGCTTAGCGATTTTTTCAAAAAAAAGTTGTTCAGACCTCGAGGGCTCATTCTGTTTACATGATAAAAACCCATCTGTTTCCACCAAAAAACCTCTCAAGGGATCGTTTACAACACTTTGGCACCATTTTTCAGTGAATTGCAGAATGTCAGAATTTTGCTGAAATTGTGACCGCGCGGCTTAGGGATTTTTTCAAAAAAAAGTTTTTCCGCAAGTTCAGAAGTGGAGAGCTAATTCTGTTTCCAATGATAAAAATCCATCTGTTTCCACCGAAAAACCTGTCAGGGGATCGTTTGCAACACTTTGGCACCATTTTTGAGTGAATTGCAGAACGTCCGAATTTTGTTGAAATTGTGACCGCGCGGCTTAGGGATTTTTTCAAAAAAAAGTTGTTCAGACCTCGAGGGCTCATTCTGTTTCAATGATAAAAATCCATCTGTTTCCACCGAAAAACCTGTGAAGGGATCGTTTGCAACACTTTGGCACCATTTTTGAGTGAATTGCAGAACGTCAGAATTTTGTTGAAATTGTGACCGCGCGGCTTAGGGATTTTTTCAAAAAAAAGTTGTTCAGACCTCGAGGGCTCATTCTGTTTCCATGATAAATACCCATCTGTTTCCACCAAAAAACCTGTCAGGGGATCGTTTGCAACATTTTGGCACCATTTTTGATTGAATTACAGAACGTCAGATTTTTGTTGAAATTGTGACCGCGCGGCTTAGGGATTTTTTCAAAAAAAAGTTGTTGTTCAGACCTCGAGGGCTCATTCTGTTTCCATGATAAAAACACATCTGTTTCCACCGAAAAACCTCTCAGGGGATCGTTTGCAACACTTTGGCACCATTTTTCAGTGAATTGCAGAACGTCAGATTTTTGCTGAAATTGTGACCGCGCGGCTTAGGGATTTTTTCAAAAAAAAGTTGTTCAGACCTCGAGGGCTCATTCTGTTTCAATGATAAAAATCCATCTGTTTCCACCGAAAAACCTGTGAGGGGATCGTTTGCAACACTTTGGCACCATTTTTGAGTGAATTGCAGAACGTCAGATTTTTGCTGAAATTGTGACCGCGCGGCTTAGGGATTTTTTCAAAAAAAAGTTGTTCAGACCTCGAGGGCTCATTCTGTTTCCATGATAAAAACCCATCTGTTTCCACCGAAAAACCTGTCAGGGGATCGTTTGCAACACTTTGGCACCATTTTTGATTGAATTGCAGAACGTCAGATTTTTGCTGAAATTGTGACCGCGCGGCTTAGGGATTTTATCAAAAAAAAAGTTGTTCAGACCTCGAGGGCTCATTCTGTTTCCATGATAAAAACCCATCTGTTTCCACCGAAAAACCTGTCAGGGGATCGTTTGCAACGCTTTGGCACCATTTCTGAGTGAATTGCAGAACGTCAGATTTTTGCTGAAATTGCGACCGCGCGGCTTAGCGATTTTTTCAAAAAAAAGTTATTCAGACCTCGAGGGCTCATTCTGTTTACATGATAAAAACCCATCTGTTTCCACCAAAAAACCTCTCAAGGGATCGTTTACAACACTTTGGCACCATTTTTGAGTGAATTGCAGAATGTCAGAATTTTGCTGAAATTGTGACCGCGCGGCTTAGGGATTTTTTCAAAAAAAAGTTTTTCCGCAAGTTCAGAAGTGGAGAGCTAATTCTGTTTCCAATGATAAAAATCCATCTGTTTCCACCGAAAAACCTGTCAGGGGATCGTTTGCAACACTTTGGCACCATTTTTGAGTGAATTGCAGAACGTCAGAATTTTGTTGAAATTGTGACCGCGCGGCTTAGGGATTTTTTCAAAAAAAAGTTGTTCAGACCTCGAGGGCTCATTCTGTTTCAATGATAAAAATCCATCTGTTTCCACCGAAAAACCTGTGAAGGGATCGTTTGCAACACTTTGGCACCATTTTTGAGTGAATTGCAGAACGTCAGAATTTTGTTGAAATTGTGACCGCGCGGCTTAGGGATTTTTTCAAAAAAAAGTTGTTCAGACCTCGAGGGCTCATTCTGTTTCAATGATAAAAATCCATCTGTTTCCACCGAAAAACCTGTGAGGGGATCGTTTGCAACACTTTGGCACCATTTTTGATTGAATTACAGAACGTCAGATTTTTGTTGAAATTGTCAACGCGCGGCTTAGGGATTTTTTCAAAAAAAAGTTGTTGTTCAGACCTCGAGGGCTCATTCTGTTTCCATGATAAAAACACATCTGTTTCCACCGAAAAACCTCTCAGGGGATCTTTTGCAACACTTTGGCACCATTTTTCAGTGAATTGCAGAACGTCAGATTTTTGCTGAAATTGTGACCGCGCGGCTTAGGGATTTTTTCAAAAAAAAGTTGTTCAGACCTCGAGGGCTCATTCTGTTTCCATGATAAAAATCCATCTGTTTCCACCGAAAAACCTGTGAGGGGATCGTTTGCAACACTTTGGCACCATTTTTGAGTGAATTGCAGAACGTCAGATTTTTGTTGAAATTGTGACCGCGCGGCTTAGGGATTTTTTCAAAAAAAAGTTGTTCAGACCTCGAGGGCTCATTCTGTTTCCATGATAAATACCCATCTGTTTCCACCAAAAAACCTGTCAGGGGATCGTTTGCAACATTTTGGCACCATTTTTGATTGAATTACAGAACGTCAGATTTTTGTTGAAATTGTGACCGCGCGGCTTAGGGATTTTTTCAAAAAAAAGTTGTTGTTCAGACCTCGAGGGCTCATTCTGTTTCCATGATAAAAACACATCTGTTTCCACCGAAAAACCTCTCAGGGGATCGTTTGCAACACTTTGGCAACATTTTTCAGTGAATTGCAGAACGTCAGATTTTTGCTGAAATTGTGACCGCGCGGCTTAGGGATTTTTTCAAAAAAAAGTTGTTCAGACCTCGAGGGCTCATTCTGTTTCCATGATAAAAACCCATCTGTTTCCACCAAAAAACCTCTCAGGGGATCGTTTACAACACTTTGGCACCATTTTTGAGTGAATTGCAGAACGTCAGAATTTTGCTGAAATTGTGACCGCGCGGCTTAGGGATTTTTTCAAAAAAAAGTTTTTCCGCAAGTTCAGAAGTGGAGAGCTAATTCTTTTTCCAATGATAAAAATCCATCTGTTTCCACCGAAAAACCTGTCAGGCAATCGCTTGCAACACGTTGGCACCATTTTTGAGTGAATTGCAGAACGTCAGATTTTTGCTGAAATTGTGACCGCGCGGGTTAGGGATTTTTTTCAAAAAACAGTTGTTCAGACCTCGAGGGCTCATTCTGTTTCAATGATAAAAACCCATCTGTTTCCACCGAAAAACCTGTGAGGGGATCGTTTGCAACACATTGGCACCATTTTTGAGTGAATTGCAGAACGTCAGATTTTTGCTTAAATTGTGACCGCGTGGCTTAGGGATTTTTTCAAAAAAAAAGTTGTTCAGACCTCGAGGGCTCATTCTGTTTCCATGATAAAAACACATCTGTTTCCACCGAAAAACCTCTCAGGGGATCGTTTGCAACACTTTGGCACCATTTTTCAGTGAATTGCAGAACGTCAGATTTTTGCTGAAATTGTGACCGCGCGGCTTAGGGATTTTTTCAAAAAAAAGTTGTTCAGACCTCGAGGGCTCATTCTGTTTCCATGATAAAAATCCATCTGTTTCCACCGAAAAACCTGTGAGGGGATCGTTTGCAACACTTTGGCACCATTTTTGAGTGAATTGCAGAACGTCAGATTTTTGCTGAAATTGTGACCGCGCGGCTTAGGGATTTTTTCAAAAAAAAGTTGTTCAGACCTCGAGGGCTCATTCTGTTTCCATGATAAAAACCCATCTGTTTCCACCAAAAAACCTGTCAGGGGATCGTTTGCAACATTTTGGCACCATTTTTGATTGAATTACAGAACGTCAGATTTTTGTTGAAATTGTGACCGCGCGGCTTAGGGATTTTTTCAAAAAAAAGTTGTTGTTCAGACCTCGAGGGCTCATTCTGTTTCCATGATAAAAACACATCTGTTTCCACCGAAAAACCTGTCAGGGGATCGTTTGCAACACTTTGGCAACATTTTTCAGTGAATTGCAGAACGTCAGATTTTTGCTGAAATTGTGACCGCGCGGCTTAGGGATTTTTTCAAAAAAAAGTTGTTCAGACCTCGAGGGCTCATTCTGTTTCCATGATAAAAACCCATCTGTTTCCACCAAAAAACCTCTCAGGGGATCGTTTACAACACTTTGGCACCATTTTTGAGTGAATTGCAGAACGTCAGATTTTTGCTGAAATTGTGACCGCGCGGCTTAGGGATTTTTTTCAAAAAACAGTTGTTCAGACCTCGAGGGCTCATTCTGTTTCAATGATAAAAACCCATCTGTTTCCACCGAAAAACCTGTGAGGGGATCGTTTGCAACACATTGGCACCATTTTTGAGTGAATTGCAGAACGTCAGATTTTTGCTTAAATTGTGACCGCGTGGCTTAGGGATTTTTTCAAAAAAAAAGTTGTTCAGACCTCGAGGGCTCATTCTGTTTCCATGATAAAAACCCATCTGTTTCCACCGAAAAACCTGTCAGGGGATCGTTTGCCACACTTTGGCACCATTTCTGAGTGAATTGCAGAACGTCAGATTTTTGCTGAAATTGCGACCGCGCGGCTTAGGGATTTTTTCAAAAAAAACTTGTTCAGACCTCGAGGGCTCTTTCTGTTTACATGATAAAAACCCATCTGTTTCCACCAAACAACCTCTCAAGGGATCGTTTACAACACTTTGGCACCATTTTTGAGTGAATTGCAGAATGTCAGAATTTTGCTGAAATTGTGACCGCGCGGCTTAGGGATTTTTTCAAAAAAAAGTTTTTCCGCAAGTTCAGAAGTGGAGAGCTAATTCTGTTTCCAATGATAAAAATCCATCTGTTTCCACCGAAAAACCTGTCAGGGGATCGTTTGCAACACTTTGGCACCATTTTTGAGTGAATTGCAGAACGTCAGATTTTTCCTGAAATTGTTACCGCGCGGCTTAGGGATTTTTTCAAAAAAAAGTGTTCAGACCTCGAGGGCTCATTCTGTTTCAAGGATAAAAACCCATCTGTTTCCACCGAAAAACCTGTCAGGCAATCGTTTGCAACACTTTGGCACCATTTTTGAGTGAATTGCAGAACGTCAGATTTTTGTTGAAATTGTGACCGCGCGGCTTAGGGATTTTTTTCAAAAAAAAGTGTTCAGACCTCGAGGGCTCATTCTGTTTCCATGATAAATACCCATCTGTTTCCACCGATAAACCTGTCAGGGGATCCTTTGCAACACTTTGGCACCATTTTTGAGTGAATTGCAGAACGTCAGAATTTTGCTGAAATTGTGACCGCGCGGCTTAGGGATTTTTTTAAAAAAAAAGTTGTTCAGACCTCGAGGGCTCATTCTGTTTCCATGATAAAAATCCATCTGTTTCCACCGAAAAACATGTGAGGGGATCGTTTGCAACACTTTGGCACCATTTTTGAGTGAATTGCAGAACAACAGATTTTTTCTGAAATTGCGACCGCGCGGCTTAGGGATTTTTTTCAAAAAACAGTTGTTCAGACCTCGAGGGCTCATTCTGTTTACATGATAAAAACCCATCTGTTTCCACCAAACAACCTCTCAAGGGATCGTTTACAACACTTTGGCACCATTTTTGAGTGAATTGCAGAACGTCAGAATTTTGCTGAAATTGTGACCGCGCGGCTTAGGGATTTTTTCAAAAAAAAGTTTTTCCGCAACTTCAGAAGTGGAGAGCTAATTCTGTTTCCAATGATAAAAATCCATCTGTTTCCACCGAAAAACCTGTCAGGGGATCGTTTGCAACACTTTGGCACCATTTTTGAGTGAATTGCAAAACGTCAGATTTTTGCTGAAATCGTGATCGCGCGGCTTAGGGATTTTTTCAAAAAAAAGTTGTTCAGACCTCGAGGGCTCATTCTGTTTCCATGATAAATACCCATCTGTTTCCACCGAAAAACCTGTCAGGGGATCGTTTGCAACACTTTGGCACCATTTTTGAGTGAATTGCAGAACGTCAGAATTTTGCTGAAATTGTGACCGCGCGGCTTAGGGATTTTTTCAAAAAAAAGTTGTTCAGACCTCGAGGGCTCATTCTGTTTCAATGATAAAAATCCATCTGTTTCCACCGAAAAACATGTGAGGGGATCGTTTGCAACACTTTGGCACCATTTTTGAGTGAATTGCAGAACAACAGATTTTTGCTGAAATTGCGACCGCGCGGCTTAGGGATTTTTTCAAAAACAGTTGTTCAGACCTCGAGGGCTCATTCTGTTTACATGATAAAAACCCATCTGTTTCCACCAAACAACCTCTCAAGGGATCGTTTACAACACTTTGGCACCATTTTTGAGTGAATTGCAGAATGTCAGAATTTTGCTGAAATTGTGACCGCGTGGCTTAGGGATTTTTTCAAAAAAAAGTTTTTCCGCAACTTCAGAAGTGGAGAGCTAATTCTGTTTCCAATGATAAAAATCCATCTGTTTCCACCGAAAAACCTGTCAGGGGATCGTTTGCAACACTTTGGCACCATTTTTGAGTGAATTGCAGAACGTCAGATTTTTGCTGAAATTGTGATCGCGCGGCTTAGGGATTTTTTCAAAAAAAAAGTGTTCAGACCTCGAGGGCTCATTCTGTTTCAATGATAAAAACCCATCTGTTTCCACCGAAAAACCTGTCAGGCAATCGTTTGCAACACTTTGGCACCATTTTTGATTGAATTGCAGAACGTCAGATTTTTGTTGAAATTATGACCGCGCGGCTTAGGGATTTTTTCAAAAAAAAGTTGTTCAGACCTCGAGGGCTCATTCTGTTTCCATGATAAAAACCCATCTGTTTCCACCGAAAAACCTGTCAGGGGATCCTTTGCAACACTTTGGCACCATTTTTGAGTGAATTGCAGAACATCAGAATTTTGGTGAAATTGTGACCGCGCGGCTTAGGGATTTTTTCAAAAAAAAGTTGTTCAGACCTCGAGGGCTCATTCTGTTTCCATGGTAAAAACCCATCTGTTTCAACCGAAAAACCTGTCAGGCAATCGTTTGCAACACTTTGGCACCATTTTTGAGTGAATTGCAGAACGTCAGATTTTTGTTGAAATTGTGACCGCGCGGCTTAGGGATTTTTTCAAAAAAAAGTTGTTCAGACCTCGAGGGCTCATTCTGTTTCCATGATAAAAACCCATCTGTTTCCACCGAAAAACCTGTCAGGGGATCGTTTGCAACACTTTGGCACCATTTTTGATTGAATTACGGAACGTCAGATTTTTGTTGAAATTGTGACCGCGCGGCTTAGGGATTTTTTCAAAAAAAAGTTGTTGTTCAGACCTCGAGGGCTCATTCTGTTTCCATGATAAAAACACATCTGTTTCCACCGAAAAACCTCTCAGGGGATCGTTTGCAACACTTTGGCACCATTTTTCAGTGAATTGCAGAACGTCAGATTTTTGCTGAAATTGTGACCGTGCGGCTTAGGGATTTTTTCAAAAAAAAGTTGTTCAGACCTCGAGGGCTCATTCTGTTTCCATGATAAAAACCCATCTGTTTCCACCGAGAAACCTGTCAGGCAATCGTTTGCAACACTTTGGCACCATTTTTGAGTGAATTGCAGAACGTCAGATTTTTGTTGAAATTGTGACCGCGCGGCTTAGGGATTTTTTTAAAAAAAAGTTGTTCAGACCTCGAGGGCTCATTCTCTTTCAATGATAAAAACCCATCTGTTTCCACCGAAAAACCTTTCAGGGGATCTTTTTCAACACTTTGGCACCATTTTTGAGTGAATTGCAGAACGTCAGATTTTTGCTGAAATTGTGACCGCGCAGCTTAGGGATTTTTTCAAAAAAAAGTTGTTCAGACCTCGAGGGCTCATTCTGTTTCCATGATAAAAACCCATCTGTTTCCACCGAAAAACCTGTGAGGGGATCGTTTGCAACACTTTGGCACCATTTTTGAGTGAATTGCAGAACGTCAGATTTTTGCTGAAATTGTGACCGCGCGGCTTAGGGATTTTTTCAAAAAAAAGTTGTTCAGACCTCGAGGGCTCATTCTGTTTCCATGATAAAAACACATCTGTTTCCACCGAAAAACCTCTCAGGGGATCGTTTGCAACACTTTGGCACCATTTTTCAGTGAATTGCAGAACGTCAGATTTTTGCTGAAATTGTGACCGCGCGGCTTAGGGATTTTTTCAAAAAAAAGTTGTTCAGACCTCGAGGGCTCATTCTGTTTCCATGATAAAAATCCATCTGTTTCCACCGAAAAACCTGTGAGGGGATCGTTTGCAACACTTTGGCACCATTTTTGAGTGAATTGCAGAACGTCAGATTTTTGCTGAAATTGTGACCGCGCGGCTTAGGGATTTTTTCAAAAAAAAGTTGTTCAGACCTCGAGGGCTCATTCTGTTTCCATGATAAAAACCCATCTGTTTCCACCAAAAAACCTGTCAGGGGATCGTTTGCAACATTTTGGCACCATTTTTGATTGAATTACAGAACGTCAGATTTTTGTTGAGATTGTGACCGCGCGGCTTAGGGATTTTTTCAAAAAAAAGTTGTTGTTCAGACCTCGAGGGCTCATTCTGTTTCCATGATAAAAACACATCTGTTTCCACCGAAAAACCTCTCAGGGGATCGTTTGCAACACTTTGGCACCATTTTTCAGTGAATTGCAGAACGTCAGATTTTTGCTGAAATTGTGACCGCGCGGCTTAGGGATTTTTTCAAAAAAAAGTTGTTCAGACCTCGAGGGCTCATCCTGTTTCCATGATAAAAATCCATCTGTTTCCACCGAAAAACCTGTGAGGGGATCGTTTGCAACACTTTGGCACCATATTTGAGTGAATTGCAGAACGTCAGATTTTTGCTGAAATTGTGACCGCGCGGCTTAGGGATTTTTTCAAAAAAAAGTTGTTCAGACCTCGAGGACTCATTCTGTTTCCATGATAAAAACCCATCTGTTTCCACCAAAAAAACCTGTCAGGGGATCGTTTGCAACATTTTGGCACCATTTTTGATTGAATTACAGAACGTCAGATTTTTGTTGAAATTGTGACCGCGCGGCTTAGGGATTTTTTCAAAAAAAAGTTGTTGTTCAGACCTCGAGGGCTCATTCTGTTTCCATGATAAAAACACATCTGTTTCCACCGAAAAACCTCTCAGGGGATCGTTTGCAACACTTTGGCAACATTTTTCAGTGAATTGCAGAACGTCAGATTTTTGCTGAAATTGTGACCGCGCGGCTTAGGGATTTTTTTAAAAAAAAGTTGTTCAGACCTCGAGGGCTCATTCTGTTTCCATGATAAAAACCCATCTGTTTCCACCGAAAAACCTGTCAGGGGATCGTTTGCAACACTTTGGCACCATTTTTGAATGAATTGCAGAACGTCAGATTTTTGCTGAAATTGTGACCGCGCGGCTTAGGGATTTTTTCAAAAAAAAGTTGTTCAGACCTCGAGGGCTCATTCTGTTTCCATGATAAAAACCCATCTGTTTCCACCGAAAAACCTGTCAGGGGATCGTTTGCAACACTTTGGCACCATTTCTGAGTGAATTGCATAACGTCAGATTTTTGCTGAAATTGTGACCGCGCGGCTTAGGGATTTTTTCAAAAAAAAGTTGTTCAGACCTCGAGCGCTCATTCTGTTTCCATGATAAAAACCCATCTGTTTCCACCGAAAAACCTGTCAGGGGATCGTTTGCAACACTTTGGCACCATTTTTGAGTGAATTGCAGAACGTCAGAATTTTGCTGAAATTGTGACCGCGCGGCTTAGGGATTTTTTCAAAAAAAAGTTGTTCAGACCTCGAGGGCTCATTCTGTTTCAATGATAAAAATCCATCTGTTTCCACCGAAAAACATGTGAGGGGATCGTTTGCAACACTTTGGCACCATTTTTGAGTGAATTGCAGAACAACAGATTTTTGCTGAAATTGCGACCGCGCGGCTTAGGGATTTTTTCAAAAACAGTTGTTCAGACCTCGAGGGCTCATTCTGTTTACATGATAAAAACCCATCTGTTTCCACCAAACAACCTCTCAAGGGATCGTTTACAACACTTTGGCACCATTTTTGAGTGAATTGCAGAATGTCAGAATTTTGCTGAAATTGTGAACGCGTGGCTTAGGGATTTTTTCAAAAAAAAGTTTTTCCGCAACTTCAGAAGTGGAGAGCTAATTCTGTTTCCAATGATAAAAATCCATCTGTTTCCACCGAAAAACCTGTCAGGGGATCGTTTGCAACACTTTGGCACCATTTTTGAGTGAATTGCAGAACGTCAGATTTTTGCTGAAATTGTGATCGCGCGGCTTAGGGATTTTTTCAAAAAAAAGTGTTCAGACCTCGAGGGCTCATTCTGTTTCAATGATAAAAACCCATCTGTTTCCACCGAAAAACCTGTCAGGCAATCGTTTGCAACACTTTGGCACCATTTTTGATTGAATTGCAGAACATCAGATTTTTGTTGAAATTATGACCGCGCGGCTTAGGGATTTTTTCAAAAAAAAGTTGTTCAGACCTCGAGGGCTCATTCTGTTTCCATGATAAAAACCCATCTGTTTCCACCGAAAAACCTGTCAGGGGATCCTTTGCAACACTTTGGCACCATTTTTGAGTGAATTGCAGAACATCAGAATTTTGGTGAAATTGTGACCGCGCGGCTTAGGGATTTTTTCAAAAAAAAGTTGTTCAGACCTCGAGGGCTCATTCTGTTTCCATGGTAAAAACCCATCTGTTTCAACCGAAAAACCTGTCAGGCAATCGTTTGCAACACTTTGGCACCATTTTTGAGTGAATTGCAGAACGTCAGATTTTTGTTGAAATTGTGACCGCGCGGCTTAGGGATTTTTTCAAAAAAAAGTTGTTCAGACCTCGAGGGCTCATTCTGTTTCCATGATAAAAACCCATCTGTTTCCACCGAAAAACCTGTCAGGGGATCGTTTGCAACACTTTGGCACCATTTTTGATTGAATTACAGAAGGTCAGATTTTTGTTGAAATTGTGACCGCGCGGCTTAGGGATTTTTTCAAAAAAAAGTTGTTGTTCAGACCTCGAGGGCTCATTCTGTTTCCATGATAAAAACACATCTGTTTCCACCGAAAAACCTCTCAGGGGATCGTTTGCAACACTTTGGCACCATTTTTCAGTGAATTGCAGAACGTCAGATTTTTGCTGAAATTGTGACCGTGCGGCTTAGGGATTTTTTCAAAAAAAAGTTGTTCAGACCTCGAGGGCTCATTCTGTTTCCATGATAAAAACCCATCTGTTTCCACCGAGAAACCTGTCAGGCAATCGTTTGCAACACTTTGGCACCATTTTTGAGTGAATTGCAGAACGTCAGATTTTTGTTGAAATTGTGACGGCGCGGCTTAGGAATTTTTTTAAAAAAATGTTGTTCAGACCTCGAGGGCTCATTCTCTTTCAATGATAAAAACCCATCTGTTTCCACCGAAAAACCTTTCAGGGGATCTTTTTCAACACTTTGGCACCATTTTTGATTGAATTGCAGAACGTCAGATTTTTGCTGAAATTGTGACCGCGCAGCTTAGGGATTTTTTCAAAAAAAAGTTGTTCAGACCTCGAGGGCTCATTCTGTTTCCATGATAAAAACCCATCTGTTTCCACCGAAAAACCTGTGAGGGGATCGTTTGCAACACTTTGGCACCATTTTTGAGTGAATTGCAGAACGTCAGATTTTTGCTGAAATTGTGACCGCGCGGCTTAGGGATTTTTTCAAAAAAAAGTTGTTCAGACCTCGATGGCTCATTCTGTTTCCATGATAAAAACCCATCTGTTTCCACCGAAAAACCTGTCAGGGGATCGTTTGCAACACTTTGGCACCATTTTTGATTGAATTACAGAACGTCAGATTTTTGTTGAAATTGTGAACGCGCGGCTTAGGGATTTTTTCAAAAAAAAGTTGTTGTTCAGACCTCGAGGGCTCATTCTGTTTCCATGATAAAAACACATCTGTTTCCACCGAAAAGCCTCTCAGGGGATCGTTTGCAACACTTTGGCACCATTTTTCAGTGAATTGCAGAACGTCAGATTTTTGCTGAAATTGTGACCGCGCGGCTTAGGGATTTTTTCAAAAAAAAGTTGTTCAGACCTCGAGGGCTCATTCTGTTTCCATGATAAAAATCCATCTGTTTCCACCGAAAAACCTGTGAGGGGATCGTTTGCAACACTTTGGCACCATTTTTGAGTGAATTGCAGAACGTCAGATTTTTGCTGAAATTGTGACCGCGCGGCTTAGGGATTTTTTCAAAAAAAAGTTGTTCAGACCTCGAGGGCTCATTCTGTTTCCATGATAAAAACCCATCTGTTTCCACCAAAAAACCTGTCAGGGGATCGTTTGCAACATTTTGGCACCATTTTTGATTGAATTACAGAACGTCAGATTTTTGTTGAGATTGTGACCGCGCGGCTTAGGGATTTTTTCAAAAAAAAGTTGTTGTTCAGACCTCGAGGGCTCATTCTGTTTCCATGATAAAAACACATCTGTTTCCACCGAAAAACCTCTCAGGGGATCGTTTGCAACACTTTGGCACCATTTTTCAGTGAATTGCAGAACGTCAGATTTTTGCTGAAATTGTGACCGCGCGGCTTAGGGATTTTTTCAAAAAAAAGTTGTTCAGACCTCGAGGGCTCATTCTGTTTCCATGATAAAAATCCATCTGTTTCCACCGAAAAACCTGTGAGGGGATCGTTTGCAACACTTTGGCACCATATTTGAGTGAATTGCAGAACGTCAGATTTTTGCTGAAATTGTGACCGCGCGGCTTAGGGATTTTTTCAAAAAAAAGTTGTTCAGACCTCGAGGGCTCATTCTGTTTCCATGATAAAAACCCATCTGTTTCCACCAAAAAACCTGTCAGGGGATCGTTTGCAACATTTTGGCACCATTTTTGATTGAATTACAGAACGTCAGATTTTTGTTGAAATTGTGACCGCGCGGCTTAGGGATTTTTTCAAAAAAAAGTTGTTGTTCAGACCTCGAGGGCTCATTCTGTTTCCATGATAAAAACACATCTGTTTCCACCGAAAAACCTCTCAGGGGATCGTTTGCAACACTTTGGCAACATTTTTCAGTGAATTGCAGAACGTCAGATTTTTGCTGAAATTGTGACCGCGCGGCTTAGGGATTTTTTTTAAAAAAAGTTGTTCAGACCTCGAGGGCTCATTCTGTTTCCATGATAAAAACCCATCTGTTTCCACCGAAAAACCTGTCAGGGGATCGTTTGCAACACTTTGGCACCATTTTTGAATGAATTGCAGAACGTCAGATTTTTGCTGAAATTGTGACCGCGCGGCTTAGGGATTTTTTCAAAAAAAAGTTGTTCAGACCTCGAGGGCTCATTCTGTTTCCATGATAAAAACCCATCTGTTTCCACCGAAAAACCTGTCAGGGGATCGTTTGCAACACTTTGGCACCATTTCTGAGTGAATTGCATAACGTCAGATTTTTGCTGAAATTGTGACCGCGCGGCTTAGGGATTTTTTCAAAAAAAAGTTGTTCAGACCTCGAGCGCTCATTCTGTTTCCATGATAAAAACCCATCTGTTTCCACCGAAAAACCTGTCAGGGGATCGTTTGCAACACTTTGGCACCATTTTTGAGTGAATTGCAGAACGTCATATTTTTGTTGAAATTGTGACCGCGCGGCTTAGGGATTTTTTCAAAAAAAAGTTGTTCAGACCTCGAGGGCTCATTCTGTTTCCATGATAAAAACCCATCTGTTTCCACCGAAAAACCTGTCAGGGGATCGTTTGCAACACTTTGGCACCATTTTTGAGTGAATTGCAGAACGTCAAAATTTTGCTGAAATTGTGACCGTGCGGCTTAGGGATTTTTTCAAAAAAAAGTTGTTCAGACCTCGAGGGCTCATTCTGTTTCCATGATAAAAACCCATCAGTTTCCACCGAAAAACCTCTCAGGGGATCGTTTGCAACACTTTGGCACCATTTTTGAATGAATTGCAGAACGTCAGATTTTTGCTGAAATTGTGACCGCGCGGCTTAGGTATTTTTTTAAAAAAAAGTTGTTCAGACCTCGAGGGCTCATTCTGTTTCCATGATAAAAACCCATCTGTTTCCACCGAAAAACCTGTCAGGGGATCGTTTGCAACACTTTGGCACCATTTTTGATTGAATTGCAGAAGGTCAGATTTTTGTTGAAATTGTGACCACGCGGCTTAGGGATTTTTTCAAAAAAAAGTTGTTGTTCAGACCTCGAGGGCTCATTCTGTTTCCATGATAAAAACGCATGTGTTTCCACCGAAAAACCTGTCAGGGGATCGTTTGCAACACTTTGGCACCATTTTTGAGTGAATTGCAGAACGTCAGAATTTTGCTGAAATTGTGACCGCGCGGCTTAGGGATTTTTTCAAAAAAAAGTTTTTCCGCAAGTTCAGAAGTGGAGAGCTAATTCTGTTTCCAATGATAAAAACGCATGTGTTTCCACCGAAAAACCTGTCAGGGGATCGTTTGCAACACTTTGGCACCATTTTTGAGTGACTTGCAGAACGTCAGATTTTTGCTGAAATTGTGACCGCGCGCCTTAGGGGTTTTTTCAAAAAAAATTTGTTCAGACCTCGAGGGCTCAATCTTTTTCCATGATAAAAACCCATCTGTTTCCACCGAAAAACCTGTAAGGGGATCGTTTGCAACACTTTGGCACCATTTTTGAGTGAATTGCAGAACGTCAGATTTTTGCTGAAATTGTGACCGCGCGGCTTCGGGATTTTTTCAAAAAAAAGTTGTTCAGACCTCGAGGGCTCAATCTGTTTCCATGATAAAAACCCATCTGTTTCCACCGAAAAACCTGTCAGGGGATCGTTTGCAACACTTTGGCACCATTTTTGAGTGAATTGCAGAACGTCATATTTTTGTTGAAATTGTGACCGCACGGCTTAGGGATTTTTTCAAAAAAAAGTTTTTCCGCAAGTTCAGAAGTGGAGAGCTAATTCTGTTTCCAATGATAAAAATCCATCTGTTTCCACCGAAAAACCTGTCAGGGGATCGTTTGCAACACTTTGGCACCATTTTTGAATGAATTGCAGAACGTCAGATTTTTGCTGAAATTGTGACCGCACGGCTTAGGGATTTTTTCAAAAAAAAGTTGTTCAGACCTCGAGGGCTCATTCTGTTTTCATGATAAAAACCCATCTGTTTCCACCGAAAAACCTGTCAGGGATCGTTTGCAACACTTTGGCACCATTTTTGATTGAATTGCAGAAGGTCAGATTTTTGTTGAAATTGTGACCGCGCGGCTTAGGGATTTTTTCAAAAAAAAGTTGTTGTTCAGACCTCGAGGGCTCATTCTGTTTCCATGATAAAAACGCATGTGTTTCCACCGAAAAACCTGTCAGGGGATCGTTTGCAACACTTTGGCACCATTTTTGAGTGAATTGCAGAACGTCAGAATTTTGCTGAAATTGTGACCGCGCGGCTTAGGGATTTTTTCAAAAAAAAGTTTTTCCGCAAGTTCAGAAGTGGAGAGCTAATTCTGTTTCCAAAGATAAAAATCCATCTGTTTCCACCGAAAAACCTCTCAGGGGATCGTTTGCAACACTTTGGCACCATTTCTGAGTGACTTGCAGAACGTCAGATTTTTGCTGAAATTGTGACCGCGCGCCTTAGGGGTTTTTTCAAAAAAAATTTGTTCAGACCTCGAGGGCTCAATCTTTTTCCATGATAAAAACCCATCTGTTTCCACCGAAAAACCTGTAAGGGGATCGTTTGCAACACTTTGGCACCATTTTTGAGTGAATTGCAGAACGTCAGATTTTTGCTGAAATTGTGACCGCGCGGCTTCGGGATTTTTTCAAAAAAAAGTTGTTCAGACCTCGAGGGCTCAATCTGTTTCCATGATAAAAACCCATCTGTTTCCACCGAAAAACCTGTCAGGGGATCGTTTGCAACACTTTGGCACCATTTTTGAGTGAATTGCAGAACGTCATATTTTTGTTGAAATTGTGACCGCACGGCTTAGGGATTTTTTCAAAAAAAAGTTTTTCCGCAAGTTCAGAAGTGGAGAGCTAATTCTGTTTCCAATGATAAAAATCCATCTGTTTCCACCGAAAAACCTGTCAGGGGATCGTTTGCAACACTTTGGCACCATTTTTGAATGAATTGCAGAACGTCAGATTTTTGCTGAAATTGTGACCGCACGGCTTAGGGATTTTTTCAAAAAAAAGTTGTTCAGACCTCGAGGGCTCATTCTGTTTTCATGATAAAAACCCATCTGTTTCCACCGAAAAACCTGTCAGGGGATCGTTTGCAACACTTTGGCACCATTTTTGATTGAATTGCAGAAGGTCAGATTTTTGTTGAAATTGTGACCGCGCGGCTTAGGGATTTTTTCAAAAAAAAGTTGTTGTTCAGACCTCGAGGGCTCATTCTGTTTCCATGATAAAAACGCATGTGTTTCCACCGAAAAACCTGTCAGGGGATCGTTTGCAACACTTTGGCACCATTTTTGAGTGAATTGCAGAACGTCAGAATTTTGCTGAAATTGTGACCGCGCGGCTTAGGGATTTTTTCAAAAAAAAGTTTTTCCGCAAGTTCAGAAGTGGAGAGCTAATTCTGTTTCCAAAGATAAAAATCCATCTGTTTCCACCGAAAAACCTCTCAGGGGATCGTTTGCAACACTTTGGCACCATTTCTGAGTGACTTGCAGAACGTCAGATTTTTGTTGAAATTGTGACCGCGCGGCTTAGGGATTTTTTCAAAAAAAAGTTGTTCAGACCTCGAGGGCTCATTCTGTTTCCATGATAAAAACCCATCTGTTTCCACCGAAAAACCTGTCAGGGGATCGTTTGCAACACTTTGGCACCATTTTTGAGTGAATTGCAGAACGTCAGATTTTTGCAGAAATTGTGACCGTGCGGCTTAGGGATTTTTTTAAAAAAAAAGTTGTTCAGACCTCGAGGGCTCATTCTGTTTCCATGATAAAAACCCATCTGTTTCCACCGACAAACCTGTCAGGGGATCGTTTGCAACACTTTGGCACCATTTTTGAATGAATTGCAGAACGTCAGATTTTTGCTGAAATTGTGACCGCGCGACTTAGGGATTTTTTTAAAAAAAAGTTGTTCAGACCTCGAGGGCTCATTCTGTTTCCATGATAAAAACCCATCTGTTTCCATCGAAAAACCTGTCAGGGGATCGTTTGCAACACTTTGGCACCATTTCTGAGTGAATTGCAGAACGTCAGATTTTTGTTGAAATTGTGACCGCGCGGCTTAGGGATTTTTTCAAAAAAAAGTTGTTCAGACCTCGAGCGCTCATTCTGTTTCCATGATAAAAACCCATCTGTTTCCACCGAAAAACCTGTCAGGGGATCGTTTGCAACACTTTGGCACCATTTTTGAGTGAATTGCAGAACGTCATATTTTTGTTGAAATTGTGACCGCGCGGCTTAGGGATTTTTTCAAAAAAAAGTTGTTCAGACCTCGAGGGCTCATTCTGTTTCCATGATAAAAACCCATCTGTTTCCACCGAAAAACCTGTCAGGGGTTCGTTTGCAACACTTTGGCACCATTTCTGAGTGAATTGCAGAACGTCAGATTTTTGCAGAAATTGTGACCGTGCGGCTTAGGGATTTTTTTAAAAAAAAGTTGTTCAGACCTCGAGGGCTCATTCTGTTTCCATGATAAAAACCCATCTGTTTCCACCGAAAAACCTGTCAGGGGATCGTTTGCAACACTTTGGCACCATTTCTGAGTGAATTGCAGAACGTCAGATTTTTGCAGAAATTGTGACCGTGCGGCTTAGGGATTTTTTTAAAAAAAAGTTGTTCAGACCTCGAGGGCTCATTCTGTTTCCATGATAAAAACCCATCTGTTTCCATCGAAAAACCTGTCAGGGGATTGTTTGCAACACTTTGGCACCATTTCTGAGTGAATTGCAGAACGTCACATTTTTGCTGAAATTGTGACCGCGCGGCTTCGGGATTTTTTCAAAAAAAGTTGTTCAGACCTCGAGGGCTCAATCTGTTTCCATGATAAAAACCCATCTGTTTCCACCGAAAAACCTGTCAGGGGATCGTTTGCAACACTTTGGCACCATTTTTGAGTGAATTGCAGAACGTCAGAATTTTGCTGAAATTGTGACCGCGCGGCTTAGGGATTTTTTCAAAAAAAAAGTTGTTCAGACCTCGAGGGCTCATTCTGTTTCAATGATAAAAACCCATCTGTTTCCACCGAAAAACCTGTCAGGGGATCGTTTGCAACACTTTGGCACCATTTCTGAGTGAATTGCAGAACGTCAGATTTTTGCCGAAATTGTGACCGCACGGCTTAGGGATTTTTTCAAAAAAAAGTTTTTCCGCAAGTTCAGAAGTGGAGAGCTAATTCTGTTTCCAATGATAAAAATCCATCTGTTTCCACCAAAAAACCTGCCAGGGGATCGTTTGCAACACTTTGGCACCATTTTTGAATGAATTGCAGAACGTCAGAATTTTGTTGAAATTCTGACCGCGCGGCTTAGGGATTTTTTTAAAAAAAAGTTGTTCAGAACTCGAGGGCTCATTCTGTTTCCATGATAAAAACGCATCTGTTTCCACCCAAAAACCTGTCAGGGGATCGTTTGCAACACTTTGGCACCATTTTTGAGTGAATTGCAGAACGTCAGATTTTTGTTGAAATTGTGACCGCGCGGCTTAGGGATTTTTTCAAAAAAAAGTTGTTCAGACCTCGAGGGCTCATTCTGTTTCCATGATAAAAACCCATCTGTTTCCACCGAAAAACCTGTCAGGGGATCGTTTGCAACACTTTGGCACCATTTTTGAGTGAATTGCAGAACGTCATATTTTTGTTGAAATTGTGACCGCGCGGCTTAGGGATTTTTTTAAAAAAAAGTTGTTCAGACCTCGAGGGCTCATTCTGTTTCCATGATAAAAACCCATCTGTTTCCACCGAAAAACCTGTCAGGGGATCGTTTGCAACACTTTGGCACCATTTTTGAGTGAATTGCAGAACGTCAGATTTTTGTTGAAATTGTGACCGCGCGGATTAGGGATTTTTTCAAAAAAAAGTTGTTCAGACCTCGAGGGCTCATTCTGTTTCCATGATAAAAACCCATCTGTTTCCTCCGAAAAACCTGTCAGGGGATCGTTTGCAACACTTTGGCACCATTTTTGAGTGAATTGCAGAACGTCATATTTTTGTTGAAATTGTGACCGCGCGGCTTAGGGATTTTTTCAAAAAAAAGTTGTTCAGACCTCGAGGGCTCATTCTGTTTCCATGATAAAAACCCATCTGTTTCCACCGAAAAACCTGTCAGGGGATCGTTTGCAACACTTTGGCACCATTTTTGAGTGAATTGCAGAACGTCAGATTTTTGCAGAAATTGTGACCGTGCGGCTTAGGGATTTTTTTAAAAAAAAGTTGTTCAGACCTCGAGGGCTCATTCTGTTTCCATGATAAAAACCCATCTGTTTCCACCGACAAACCTGTCAGGGGATCGTTTGCAACACTTTGGCACCATTTTTGAATGAATTGCAGAACGTCAGATTTTTGCTGAAATTGTGACCGCGCGACTTAGGGATTTTTTTTAAAAAAAGTTGTTCAGACCTCGAGGGCTCATTCTGTTTCCATGATAAAAACCCATCTGTTTCCATCGAAAAACCTGTCAGGGGATCGTTTGCAACACTTTGGCACCATTTTTGAGTGAATTGCAGAACGTCATATTTTTGTTGAAATTGTGACCGCGCGGCTTAGGGATTTTTTCAAAAAAAAGTTGTTCAGACCTCGAGGGCTCATTCTGTTTCCATGATAAAAACCCATCTGTTTCCACCGAAAAACCTGTCAGGGGATCGTTTGCAACACTTTGGCACCATTTTTGAGTGAATTGCAGAACGTCATATTTTTGTTGAAATTGTGACCGCGCGGCTTAGGGATTTTTTCAAAAAAAAGTTGTTCAGACCTCGAGGGCTCATTCTGTTTCCATGATAAAAACCCATCTGTTTCCACCGAAAAACCTGTCAGGGGATCGTTTGCAACACTTTGGCACCATTTCTGAGTGAATTGCAGAACGTCAGATTTTTGCAGAAATTGTGACCGTGCGGCTTAGGGATTTTTTTAAAAAAAAGTTGTTCAGACCTCGAGGGCTCATTCTGTTTCCATGATAAAAACCCATCTGTTTCCATCGAAAAACCTGTCAGGGGATCGTTTGCAACACTTTGGAACCATTTCTGAGTGAATTGCAGAACGTCAGATTTTTGCTGAAATTGTGACCGCGCGGCTTCGGGAGTTTTTCAAAAAAAAGTTGTTCAGACCTCGAGGGCTCAATCTGTTTCCATGATAAAAACCCATCTGTTTCCACCGAAAAACCTGTCAGGGGATCGTTTGCAACACTTTGGCACCATTTTTGAGTGAATTGCAGAATGTCAGAATTTTGCTGAAATTGTGACCGCGCGGCTTAGGGATCTTTTCAAAAAAAAGTTGTTCAGACCTCGAGCGCTCATTCTGTTTCCATGATAAAAACCCATCTGTTTCCACCGAAAAACCTGTCATGGGATCGTTTGCAACACTTTGACACCATTTTTGAGTGAATTGCAGAACGTCAAAATTTTGCTGAAATTGTGACCGTGCGGCTTAGGGATTTTTTCAAAAAAAAGTTGTTCAGACCTCGAGGGCTCATTCTGTTTCCATGATAAAAACCCATCTGTTTCCACCGAAAAACCTGTCAGGGGATCGTTTGCAACACTTTGGCACCATTTTTGAGTGAATTGCAGAACGTCAAAATTTTGCTGAAATTGTGACCGTGCGGCTTAGGGATTTTTTCAAAAAAAAGTTGTTCAGACCTCGAGGGCTCATTCTGTTTCCATGATAAAAACCCATCAGTTTCCACCGAAAAACCTCTCAGGGGATCGTTTGCAACACTTTGGCACCATTTTTGAATGAATTGCAGAACGTCAGATTTTTGCTGAAATTGTGACCGCGCGGCTTCGGTATTTTTTTTAAAAAAAGTTGTTCAGACCTCGAGGGCTCATTCTGTTTCCATGATAAAAAACCATCTGTTACCAATGAAAAACCTGTCAGGGGATCGTTTGCAACACTTTGGCACCATTTTTGAGTGAATTGCAGAACGTCAGATTTTTGCTGAAATTGTGACCGCGCGGCTTAGGGATTTTTTCAAAAAAAAGTTGTTCAGACCTCGAGGGCTCATTCTGTTTCCATGATAAAAACCCATCTGTTTCCACCGAAAAACCTCTCAGGGGATCTTTTGCAGCACTTTGGCACCATTTCTGAGTGAATTGCAGAACGTCAGATTTTTGCTGAAATTGTGACCGCGCGGCTTAGGGATTTTTTTTAAAAAAAAGTTTTTCCGCAAGTTCAGAAGTGCAGAGCTAATTCTGTTTCCAATGATAAAAATCCATCTGTTTCTAACGAAAAACCTCTCAGGGGATCGTTTGCAACACTTTGGCACCATTTTTGAATGAATTGCAGAACGTCAGATTTTTGCTGAAATTGTGACCGCGCGGCTTAGGGATTTTTTCAAAAAAAAGTTGTTCAGACCTCGAGGGCTCATTCTGTTTCCATGATAAAAACCCATCTGTTTCCAACGAAAAACCTCTCAGGGGATCGTTTGCAACACTTTGGCACCATTTTTGAGTGAATTGCAGAACGTCAGATTTTTGCTGAAATTGTGACCGCGCGGCTTAGGGATTTTTTCAAAAAAAAGTTGTTCAGACCTCGAGGGCTCATTCTGTTTCCATGATAAAAACCCATCTGTTTCCACCGAAAAACCTCTCAGGGGATCTTTTGCAGCACTTTGGCACCATTTTTGAGTGAATTGCAGAACGTCAGATTTTTGTTGAAATTGTGACCGCGCGGCTTAGGGATTTTTTCAAAAAAAAGTTGTTCAGACCTCGAGGGCTCATTCTGTTTCCATGATAAAAACCCATCTGTTTCCACCGAAAAACCTCTCAGGGGATCTTTTGCAACACTTTGGCACCATTTTTGAGTGAATTGCAGAACGTCAGATTTTTCCTGAAATTGTGACCGCGCGGCTTAGGGATTTTTTCAAAAAAAAGTTGTTCAGACCTCGAGGGCTCATTCTGTTTCCATGATAAAAACCCATCTGTTTCCACCGAAAAACCTGTCAGGGGATCGTTTGCAACACTTTGGCACCATTTCTGAGTGAATTGCAGAACGTCAGATTTTTGCAGAAATTGTGACCGTGCGGCTTAGGGATTTTTTTTAAAAAAAGTTGTTCAGACCTCGAGGGCTCATTCTGTTTCCATGAAAAAAAAACAAATGTTTCCACCGAAAAACCTGTCAGGGGATCGTTTGCAACACTTTGGCACCATTTTTGAGTGAATTGCAGAACGTCATATTTTTGTTGAAATTGTGACCGCGCGGCTTAGGGATTTTTTTTAAAAAAAGTTGTTCAGACCTCGAGGGCTCATTCTGTTTCCATGAAAAAAAAACAAATGTTTCCACCGAAAAAACTGTCAGGGGATCGTTTGCAACACTTTGGCACCATTTTTGAGTGAATTGCAGAACGTCAGATTTTTGCTGAAATTGTGACCGCGCGGCTTAGGGATTTTTTCAAAAAAAAGTTGTTCAGACCTCGAGGGCTCATTCTGTTTCCATGATAAAAACCCATCTGTTTCCACCGAAAAACCTCTCAGGGGATCTTTTGCAGCACTTTGGCACCATTTTTGAGTGAATTGCAGAACGTCAGATTTTTGTTGAAATTGTGACCGCGCGGCTTAGGGATTTTTTCAAAAAAAAGTTGTTCAGACCTCGAGGGCTCATTCTGTTTCCATGATAAAAACCCATCTGTTTCCACCGAAAAACCTCTCAGGGGATCTTTTGCAACACTTTGGCACCATTTTTGAGTGAATTGCAGAACGTCAGATTTTTCCTGAAATTGTGACCGCGCGGCTTAGGGATTTTTTCAAAAAAAAGTTGTTCAGACCTCGAGGGCTCATTCTGTTTCCATGATAAAAACCCATCTGTTTCCACCGAAAAACCTGTCAGGGGATCGTTTGCAACACTTTGGCACCATTTCTGAGTGAATTGCAGAACGTCAGATTTTTGCAGAAATTGTGACCGTGCGGCTTAGGGATTTTTTTTAAAAAAAGTTGTTCAGACCTCGAGGGCTCATTCTGTTTCCATGAAAAAAAAACAAATGTTTCCACCGAAAAACCTGTCAGGGGATCGTTTGCAACACTTTGGCACCATTTTTGAGTGAATTGCAGAACGTCATATTTTTGTTGAAATTGTGACCGCGCGGCTTAGGGATTTTTTTTAAAAAAAGTTGTTCAGACCTCGAGGGCTCATTCTGTTTCCATGAAAAAAAAACAAATGTTTCCACCGAAAAAACTGTCAGGGGATCGTTTGCAACACTTTGGCACCATTTTTGAGTGAATTGCAGAACGTCATATTTTTGTTGAAATTGTGACCGCGCGGCTTAGGGATTTTTTCAAAAAAAAGTTGTTCAGACCTCGAGGGCTCATTCTGTTTCCATGATAAAAACCCATCTGTTTCCACCCAAAAACCTGTCAGGGGATCGTTTGCAACACTTTGGCACCATTTCTGAGTGAATTGCAGAACGTCAGATTTTTGCAGAAATTGTGACCGTGCGGCTTAGGGATTTTTTTTAAAAAAAGTTGTTCAGACCTCGAGGGCTCATTCTGTTTCCATGATAAAAACCCATCTGTTTCCACCTAAAAACCTCTCAGGGGATCGTTTGCAACACTTTGGCACCATTTCTGAGTGAATTGCAGAACGTCAGATTTTTGCTGAAATTGTGACCGCGCGGCTTAGGGATTTTTTCAAAAAAAAGTTGTTCAGACCTCGAGGGCTCATTCTGTTTCCATGATAAAAACCCATCTGTTTCCACCGAAAAACCTCTCAGGGGATCGTTTGCAACACTTTGGCACCATTTTTGAGTGAATTGCAGAACGTCAGATTTTTGCTGAAATTGTGACCGCGCGGCTTAGGGATTTTTTTCAAAAAAAAGTTGTTCAGACCTCGAGGGCTCATTCTGTTTCCATGATAAAAACCCATCTGTTTCCACCGAAAAACCTGTCAGGGGATTGTTTGCAACACTTTGGCACCATTTTTGAGTGAATTGCAGAACGTCAGATTTTTGTTGAAATTGTGAACGCGCGGCTTAGGGATTTTTTCAAAAAAAAGTTGTTCAGACCTCGAGGGCTCATTCTGTTTCCATGATAAAAACCCATCTGTTTCCACCGAAAAACCTCTCAGGGGATCTTTTGCAGCACTTTGGCACCATTTCTGAGTGAATTGCAGAACGTCTGATTTTTGTTGAAATTGTGAACGCGCGGCTTAGGGATTTTTTCAAAAAAAAGTTGTTCAGACCTCGAGGGCTCATTCTGTTTCCATGATAAAAACCCATCTGTTTCCACCAAAAAACCTCTCTGGGGATCGTTTGCAACACTTTCGTATGATTTTTGAGTGAATTGCAGAACGTCACATTTTTGCTGAAATTGTGACCGCGCGGCTTAGGGATTTTTTCAAAAAAAAGTTGTTCAGACCTCGAGGGCTCATTCTGTTTCCATGATAAAAACCCATCTGTTTCCACCGAAAAACCTGTCAGGGGATCTTTTGCAGCACTTTGGCACCATTTTTGAGTGAATTGCAGAACGTCAGATTTTTGCTGAAATTGTGACCGCGCGGCTTAGGGATTTTTTCAAAAAAAAGTTGTTCAGACCTCGAGGGCTCATTCTGTTTCCATGATAAAAACCCATCTGTTTCCACAAAAAAACCTCTCTGGGGATCGTTTGCAACACTTTCGTACGATTTTTGAGTGAATTGCAGAACGTCAGATTTTTGCTGAAATTGTGACCGCGCGGCTTAGGGATTTTTTCAAAAAAAAGTTGTTCAGACCTCGAGGGCTCATTCTGTTTCCATGATAAAAACCCATCTGTTTCCACCCAAAAACCTGTCAGGGGATCGTTTGCAACACTTTGGCACCATTTCTGAGTGAATTGCAGAACGTCAGATTTTTGCAGAAATTGTGACCGTGCGGCTTAGGGATTTTTTTAAAAAAAAGTTGTTCAGACCTCGAGGGCTCATTCTGTTTCCATGATAAAAACCCATCTGTTTCCACCTAAAAACCTCTCAGGGGATCGTTTGCAACACTTTGGCACCATTTCTGAGTGAATTGCAGAACGTCAGATTTTTGCTGAAATTGTGACCGCGCGGCTTAGGGATTTTTTCAAAAAAAAGTTGTTCAGACCTCGAGGGCTCATTCTGTTTCCATGATAAAAACCCATCTGTTTCCACCGAAAAACTCTCAGGGGATCGTTTGCAACACTTTGGCACCATTTTTGAGTGAATTGCAGAACGTCAGATTTTTGCTGAAATTGTGACCGCGCGGCTTAGGGATTTTTTTCAAAAAAAAGTTGTTCAGACCTCGAGGGCTCATTCTGTTTCCATGATAAAAACCCATCTGTTTCCACCGAAAAACCTGTCAGGGGATTGTTTGCAACACTTTGGCACCATTTTTGAGTGAATTGCAGAACGTCAGATTTTTGTTGAAATTGTGAACGCGCGGCTTAGGGATTTTTTCAAAAAAAAGTTGTTCAGACCTCGAGGGCTCATTCTGTTTCCATGATAAAAACCCATCTGTTTCCACCGAAAAACCTCTCAGGGGATCTTTTGCAGCACTTTGGCACCATTTCTGAGTGAATTGCAGAACGTCTGATTTTTGTTGAAATTGTGAACGCGCGGCTTAGGGATTTTTTCAAAAAAAAGTTGTTCAGACCTCGAGGGCTCATTCTGTTTCCATGATAAAAACCCATCTGTTTCCACCAAAAAACCTCTCTGGGGATCGTTTGCAACACTTTCGTATGATTTTTGAGTGAATTGCAGAACGTCACATTTTTGCTGAAATTGTGACCGCGCGGCTTAGGGATTTTTTCAAAAAAAAGTTGTTCAGACCTCGAGGGCTCATTCTGTTTCCATGATAAAAACCCATCTGTTTCCACCGAAAAACCTGTCAGGGGATCTTTTGCAGCACTTTGGCACCATTTTTGAGTGAATTGCAGAACGTCAGATTTTTGCTGAAATTGTGACCGCGCGGCTTAGGGATTTTTTCAAAAAAAAGTTGTTCAGACCTCGAGGGCTCATTCTGTTTCCATGATAAAAACCCATCTGTTTCCACAAAAAAACCTCTCTGGGGATCGTTTGCAACACTTTCGTACGATTTTTGAGTGAATTGCAGAACGTCAGATTTTTGCTGAAATTGTGACCGCGCGGCTTAGGGATTTTTTTTTTAAAAAAGTTGCTGTTCAGACCTCGAGGGCTCATTCTTTTTCCATGATAAAAACCCATCTGTTTCCACCGAAAAACCTGTCAGGGGATCTTTTGCAGCACTTTGGCACCATT
The DNA here is from genome assembly GCF_964188305.1 of Podarcis bocagei. Lineage (NCBI taxonomy): Eukaryota > Metazoa > Chordata > Lepidosauria > Squamata > Lacertidae > Podarcis > Podarcis bocagei. The sequence continues at coordinate 20,292 of NW_027670232.1, read as the reverse complement.
TTTGAGTGAATTGCAGAACGTCAGATTTTTGCTGAAATTGTGACCGCGCGGCTTAGGGATTTTTTCAAAAAAAAGTTTTTCCGCAAGTTCAGAAGTGGAGAGCTAATTCTGTTTCCAATGATAAAAATCCATCTGTTTCTACCGAAAAACCTCTCAGGGGATCGTTTGCAACACTTTGGCACCATTTTTGAATGAATTGCAGAACGTCAGATTTTTGCTGAAATTGTGACCGCGCGGCTTAGGGATTTTTTCAAAAAAAAGTTGTTCAGACCTCGAGGGCTCATTCTGTTTCCATGATAAAAACCCATCTGTTTCCAACGAAAAACCTGTCAGGGGATCGTTTGCAACACTTTGGCACCATTTTTGAGTGAATTGCAGAACGTCAGATTTTTGCTGAAATTGTGACCGCGCGGCTTAGGGATTTTTTCAAAAATAAGTTGTTCAGACCTCGAGGGCTCATTCTGTTTCCATGATAAAAACCCATCTGTTTCCACCGAAAAACCTCTCCGGGGATCTTTTGCAGCACTTTGGCACCATTTCTGAGTGAATTGCAGAACGTCAGATTTTTGCTGAAATTGTGACCGCGCGGCTTAGGGATTTTTTCAAAAAAAAGTTGTTCAGACCTCGAGGGCTCATTCTGTTTCCATGATAAAAACCCATCTGTTTCCACCGAAAAACCTCTCAGGGGATCTTTTGCAACACTTTGGCACCATTTTTGAGTGAATTGCAGAACGTCAGATTTTTCCTGAAATTGTGACCGCGCGGCTTAGGGATTTTTTCAAAAAAAAGTTGTTCAGACCTCGAGGGCTCATTCTGTTTCCATGATAAAAACCCATCTGTTTCCACCGAAAAACCTGTCAGGAGATCGTTTGCAACACTTTGGCACCATTTTTGAGTGAATTGCAGAACGTCAGATTTTTGTTGAAATTGTGACCGCGCGGCTTAGGGATTTTTTCAAAAATGTTGTTGTTCAGACCTCGAGGGCTCATTCTGTTTCCATGATAAAAACACATCTGTTTCCACCGAAAAACCTCTCAGGGGATCGGTTGCAACACTTTGGCACCATTTTTGAGTGAATTGCAGAACGTCAGATTTTTGCTGAAATTGTGACCGCGCGGCTTAGGGATTTTTTCAAAAAAAAGTTTTTCCGCAAGTTCAGAAGTGGAGAGCTAATTCTGTTTCCAATGATAAAAATCCATCTGTTTCTACCGAAAAACCTCTCAGGGGATCGTTTGCAACACTTTGGCACCATTTTTGAATGAATTGCAGAACGTCAGATTTTTGCTGAAATTGTGACCGCGCGGCTTAGGGATTTTTTCAAAAAAAAGTTGTTCAGACCTCGAGGGATCATTCTGTTTCCATGATAAAAACCCATCTGTTTCCAACGAAAAACCTGTCAGGGGATCGTTTGCAACACTTTGGCACCATTTTTGAGTGAATTGCAGAACGTCAGATTTTTGCTGAAATTGTGACCGCGCGGCTTAGGCATTTTTTCCAAAAAAAAGTTGTTCAGACCTCGAGGGCTCATTCTGTTTCCATGATAAAAACCCATCTGTTTCCACCGAAAAACCTGTCAGGGGATCGTTTGCAACACTTTGGCACCATTTTTGAGTGAATTGCAGAACGTCAGATTTTTGTTGAAATTGTGAACGCGCGGCTTAGGGATTTTTTCAAAAAAAAGTTGTTCAGACCTCGAGGGCTCATTCTGTTTCCATGATAAAAACCCATCTGTTTCCACCGAAAAACCTCTCAGGGGATCTTTTGCAGCACTTTGGCACCATTTCTGAGTGAATTGCAGAACGTCAGATTTTTGCTGAAATTGTGACCGCGCGGCTTAGGGATTTTTTCAAAAAAAAGTTGTTCAGACCTCGAGGGCTCATTCTGTTTCCATGATAAAAACCCATCTGTTTCCACCAAAAAACCTCTCTGGGGATCGTTTGCAACACTTTCGTATGATTTTTGAGTGAATTGCAGAACGTCACATTTTTGCTGAAATTGTGACCGCGCGGCTTAGGGATTTTTTCAAAAAAAAGTTGTTCAGACCTCGAGGGCTCATTCTGTTTCCATGATAAAAACCCATCTGTTTCCAACGAAAAACCTGTCAGGGGATCGTTTGCAACACTTTGGCACCATTTTTGAGTGAATTGCAGAACGTCAGATTTTTGCTGAAATTGTGACCGCGCGGCTTCGGGATTTTTTCAAAAAAAAGTTGTTCAGACCTCGAGGGCTCAATCTGTTTCCATGATAAAAACCCATCTGTTTCCACCGTAAAAGCTGTCAGGGGATCGTTTGCAACACTTTGGCACCATTTTTGAGTGAATTGCAGAACGTCAGATTTTTGCTGTAATTGTGACCGCGCGGCTTCGGGATTTTTTTCAAAAAAAAGTTGTTCAGACCTCGAGGGCTCATTCTGTTTCCATGATAAAAACCCATCTGTTTCCACCGAAAAACCTGTCAGGGGATCTTTTGCAGCACTTTGGCACCATTTTTGAGTGAATTGCAGAACGTCAGATTTTTGCTGAAATTGTGACCGCGCGGCTTAGGGATTTTTTCAAAAAAAAGTTTTTCCGCAAGTTCAGAAGTGGAGAGCTAATTCTGTTTCCAATGATAAAAATCCATCTGTTTCTACCAAAAAACCTCTCAGGGGATCGTTTGCAACACTTTGGCACCATTTTTGAATGAATTGCAGAACGTCAGATTTTTGCTGAAATTGTGACCGCGCGGCTTAGGGATTTTTTCAAAAAAAAGTTGTTCAGACCTCGAGGGCTCATTCTGTTTCCATGATAAAAACCCATCTGTTTCCACCGAAAAACCTCTCAGGGGATCTTTTGCAGCACTTTGGCACCATTTTTGAGTGAATTGCAGAACGTCAGATTTTTGCTAAATTGTGACCGCGCGGCTTAGGGATTTTTTCAAAAAAAAGTTGTTCAGACCTCGAGGGCTCATTCTGTTTCCATGATAAAAACCCATCTGTTTCCACTGAAAAACCTCTCAGGGGATCTTTTGCAACACTTTGGCACCATTTGTGAGTGAATTGCAGAACATCAGATTTTTGCTGAAATTGTGACCGCACGGCTTAGGGATTTTTTCAAAAAAAAGTTGTTCAGACCTCGAGGGCTCATTCTGTTTCCATGATAAAAACCCATCTGTTTCCACCGAAAAACCTGTCAGGGGATTGTTTGCAACACTTTGGCACCATCTCTGAGTGAATTGCAGAACGTCAGATTTTTGCTGAAATTGTGACCGCGCGGCTTAGGGATTTTTTTTCAAAAAAAAGTTGTTCAGACCTCGAGGGCTCATTCTGTTTCCATGATAAAAACCCATCTGTTTCCAACGAAAAACCTGTCAGGGGATCGTTTGCAACACTTTGGCACCATTTTTGAGTGAATTGCAGAACGTCAGATTTTTGCTGAAATTGTGACCGCGCGGCTTAGGGATTTTTTCAAAAAAAAGTTGTTGTTCAGACCTCGAGGGCTCATTCTGTTTCCATGATAAAAAAGCATCTGTTTCCACCGAAAAACCTGTCAGGGGATCGTTTGCAACACTTTGGCACATTTTTTAATTGAATTACAGAACGTCAGATTTTTGTTGAAATTGTGACCGCGCGGCTTAGGGATTTTTTCAAAAAAAAGTTGTTTTTCAGACCTCCAGGGCTCATTCTGTTTCCATGATAAAAACACATCTGTTTCCACCGAAAAACCAGTCAGGGGATCGTTTGCAACACTTTGGCACCATTTTTGAGTGAATTGCAGAACGTCAGAATTTTGCTGAAATTGTGACCGCGCGGCTTAGGGATTTTTTCAAAAAAAAGTTGTTTTTCAGACCTCGAGGGCTCATTCTGTTTCCATGATAAAAACCCATCTGTTTCCACTGAAAAACCTCTCAGGGGATCTTTTGCAACACTTTGGCACCATTTGTGAGTGAATTGCAGAACATCAGATTTTTGCTGAAATTGTGACCGCACGGCTTAGGGATTTTTTCAAAAAAACGTTGTTCAGACCTCGAGGGCTCATTCTGTTTCCATGATAAAAACCCATCTGTTTCCACCGAAAAACCTGTCAGGGGATTGTTTGCAACACTTTGGCACCATCTCTGAGTGAATTGCAGAACGTCAGATTTTTGCTGAAATTGTGACCGCGCGGCTTAGGGATTTTTTTTCAAAAAAAAGTTGTTCAGACCTCAAGGGCTCATTCTGTTTCCATGATAAAAACCCATCTGTTTCCAACGAAAAACCTGTCAGGGGATCGTTTGCAACACTTTGGCACCATTTTTGAGTGAATTGCAGAACGTCAGATTTTTGCTGAAATTGTGACCGCGCGGCTTAGGGATTTTTTCAAAAAAAAGTTGTTGTTCAGACCTCGAGGGCTCATTCTGTTTCCATGATAAAAAAGCATCTGTTTCCACCGAAAAACCTGTCAGGGGATCGTTTGCAACACTTTGGCACATTTTTTAATTGAATTACAGAACGTCAGATTTTTGTTGAAATTGTGACCGCGCGGCTTAGGGATTTTTTCAAAAAAAAGTTGTTTTTCAGACCTCCAGGGCTCATTCTGTTTCCATGATAAAAACACATCTGTTTCCACCGAAAAACCAGTCAGGGGATCGTTTGCAACACTTTGGCACCATTTTTGAGTGAATTGCAGAACGTCAGAATTTTGCTGAAATTGTGACCGCGCGGCTTAGGTATTTTTTCAAAAAAGAGTTGTTCAGACCTCGAGGGCTCATTCTGTTTCCATGATAAAAACCCATCTGTTTCCACCGAAAAACCTCTCAGGGGATCTTTTGCAACACTTTGGCACCATTTTTGAGTGAATTGCAGAACGTCAGATTTTTGCTGAAATTGTGACCGCGCGGCTTAGGGATTTTTTTCAAAAAACAGGTGTTCAGACCTCGAGGGCTCATTCTGTTTCCATGATAAAAACCCATCTGTTTCCACCGAAAAACCTGTCAGGGGATCGTTTGCAACACTTTGGCACCATTTTTGAGTGAATTGCAGAACGTCAGATTTTTGCTGAAATTGTGACCGCCCGGCTTAGGGATTTTTTTAAAAAAAAGTTGTTCAGACCTCGAGGGCTCATTCTGTTTCCATGATAAAAACCCATCTGTTTCCACCCAAAAACCTGTCAGGGGATCGTTTGCAACACTTTGGCACCATTTTTGAGTGAATTGCAGAACGTCAGATTTTTGCTGAAATTGTGACCGCGCGGCTTAGGGATTTTTTTTCAAAAAAAAGTTGTTCAGACCTCGAGGGCTCATTCTGTTTCCATGATAAAAACCCATCTGTTTCCAACGAAAAACCAGTCAGGGGATCGTTTGCAACACTTTGGCACCATTTTTGAGTGAATTGCAGAACGTCAGATTTTTGCTGAAATTGTGACCGCGCGGCTTAGGGATTTTTTCAAAAAAAAGTTGTTCAGACCTCGAGGGCTCATTCTGTTTCCATGACAAAAACCCATCTGTTTCCGCCCAAAAACCTGTCAGGGGATCGTTTGCAACACTTTGGCACCATTTTTGAGTGAATTGCAGAACGTCAGATTTTTGCTGAAATTGTGACCGCGCGGCTTCGGGATTTTTTCAAAAAAAAGTTGTTCAGACCTCGAGGGCTCAATCTGTTTCCATCATAAAAACCCATCTGTTTCCACCGTAAAACCTGTCAGGGGATCGTTTGCAACAATTTGGCACCATTTCTGAGTGAATTGCAGAACGTCAGATTTTTGCTGTGATTGTGACCGCGCGGCTTCGGGATTTTTTCAAAAAAAAGTTGTTCAGACCTCGAGGGCTCATTCTGTTTCCATGATAAAAACCCATCTGTTTCCACCGAAAAACCTGTCAGGGGTTCGTTTGCAACACTTTGGCACCATTTTTGATTGAATTGCAGAACGTCAGATTTTTGTTGAAATTGTGACCGCGCGGCTTAGGGATTTTTTCAAAAAAAAGTTGTTGTTCAGACCTCGAGGGCTCATTCTGTTTCCATGATAAAAACGCATCTGTTTCCACCGAAAAACCTGTCAGGGGATCGTTTGCAACACTTTGGCACATTTTTTAATTGAATTACAGAACGTCAGATTTTTGTTGAAATTGTGACCGCGCGGCTTAGGTATTTTTTCAAAAAAGAGTTGTTCAGACCTCGAGGTCTCATTCTGTTTCCATGATAAAAACCCATCTGTTTCCAACGAAAAACCTGTCAGGGGATCGTTTGCAACACTTTGGCACCATTTTTGAGTGAATTGCAGAACGTCAGATTTTTGCTGAAATTGTGACCGCGCGGCTTAGGGATTTTTTCAAAAAAAAGTTGTTCAGACCTCGAGGGCTCATTCTGTTTCCATGACAAAAACCCATCTGTTTCCGCCCAAAAACCTGTCAGGGGATCGTTTGCAACACTTTGGCACCATTTTTGAGTGAATTGCAGAACGTCAGATTTTTGCTGAAATTGTGACCGCGCGGCTTCGGGATTTTTTCAAAAAAAAGTTGCTCAGACCTCGAGGGCTCAATCTGTTTCCATCATAAAAACCCATCTGTTTCCACCGTAAAACCGGTCAGGGGATCGTTTGCAACAATTTGGCACCATTTCTGAGTGAATTGCAGAACGTCAGATTTTTCCTGAAATTGTGACCGCGCGGCTTCGGGATTTTTTCAAAAAAAAGTTGTTCAGACCTCGAGGGCTCATTCTGTTTCCATGATAAAAACCCATCTGTTTCCACCGAAAAACCTCTCAGGGGATCTTTTGCAACACTTTGGCACCATTTTTGAGTGAATTGCAGAACGTCAGATTTTTGCTGAAATTGTGACCGCGCGGCTTAGGGATTTTTTTAAAAAAAAGTTGTTCAGACCTCGAGGGCTCATTCTGTTTCCATGATAAAAACCCATCTGTTTCGAACCAAAAACCTGTCAGGGGATCGTTTGCAACACTTTGGCACCATTTTTGAATGAATTGCAGAACGTCAGATTTTTGCTGAAATTGTGACCGCGCGGCTTAGGGATTTTTTCAAAAAAAAGTTGTTCAGACCTCGAGGGCTCATTCTGTTTCCATGATAAAAACCCATCTGTTTCCACCGAAAATCCTCTCAGGGGATCTTTTGCAGCACTTTGGCACCATTTTTGAGTGAATTGCAGAACGTCAGATTTTTGCTGAAATTGTGACCGCGCGGCTTAGGGATTTTTTCAAAAAAAAGTTGTTCAGACCTCGAGGGCTCATTCTGTTTCCATGATAAAAACCCATCTGTTTCCACTGAAAAACCTCTCAGGGGATCTTTTGCAACACTTTGGCACCATTTTTGAGTGAATTGCAGAACATCAGATTTTTCCTGAAATTGTGACCGCGCGGCTTAGGGATTTTTTTTAAAAAAAGTTGTTCAGACCTCGAGGGCTCATTCTGTTTCCATGATAAAAACCCATCTGTTTCCACCGAAAAACCTGTCAGGAGATCGTTTGCAACACTTTGGCACCATTTTTGAGTGAATTGCAGAACGTCAGATTTTTGCTGAAATTGTGACCGCGCGGCTTAGGGATTTTTTTCAAAAAACAGGTGTTCAGACCTCGAGGGGTCATTCTATTTCAATGATAAAAACCCATCTGTTTCCACCGAAAAACCTGTGAGGGGATCGTTTGCAACACTTTGGCACCATTTTTGAGTGAATTGCAGAACGTCAGATTTTTGCTGCAATTGTGACCGCGCGGCTTAGGGATTTTTTCAAAAAAAAGTTGTTCAGACCTCGAGGGCTCATTCTGTTTCCATGATAAAAACCCATCTGTTTCCACTGAAAAACCTGTCAGGGGATCGTTTGCAACACTTTGGCACCATTTTTGAGTGAATTGCAGAACGTCAGATTTTTGCTGAAATTGTGACTGCGCGGCTTAGGGATTTTTTCAAAAAAAAGTTTTTCCGCAAGTTCAGAAGTGGAGAGCTAATTCTGTTTCCAATGATAAAAATCCATCTGTTTCTACCGAAAAACCTCTCAGGGGATCGTTTGCAACACTTTGGCACCATTTTTGAATGAATTGCAGAACGTCAGATTTTTGCTGAAATTGTGACCGCGCGGCTTCGGGATTTTTTCAAAAAAAAGTTGTTCAGACCTCGAGGGATCATTCTGTTTCCATGATAAAAACCCATCTGTTTCCAACGAAAAACCTGTCAGGGGATCGTTTGCAACACTTTGGCACCATTTTTGAGTGAATTGCAGAACGTCAGATTTTTGCTGAAATTGTGACCGCGCGGCTTAGGCATTTTTTCCAAAAAATTTGTTCAGACCTCGAGGGCTCATTCTGTTTCCATGATAAAAACCCATCTGTTTCCACCGAAAAACCTGTCAGGGGATCGTTTGCAACACTTTGGCACCATTTTTGAGTGAATTGCAGAACGTCAGATTTTTGTTGAAATTGTGAACGCGCGGCTTAGGGATTTTTTCAAAAAAAAGTTGTTCAGACCTCGAGGGCTCATTCTGTTTCCATGATAAAAACCCATCTGTTTCCACCGAAAAACCTCTCAGGGGATCTTTTGCAGCACTTTGGCACCATTTCTGAGTGAATTGCAGAACGTCATATTTTTGCTGAAATTGTGACCGCGCGGCTTAGGGATTTTTTCAAAAAAAAGTTGTTCAGACCTCGAGGGCTCATTCTGTTTCCATGATAAAAACCCATCTGTTTCCACCAAAAAACCTCTCTGGGGATCGTTTGCAACACTTTCGTATGATTTTTGAGTGAATTGCAGAACGTCACATTTTTGCTGAAATTGTGACCGCGCGGCTTAGGGATTTTTTCAAAAAAAAGTTGTTCAGACCTCGAGGGCTCATTCTGTTTCCATGATAAAAACCCATCTGTTTCCAACGAAAAACCTGTCAGGGGATCGTTTGCAACACTTTGGCACCATTTTTGAGTGAATTGCAGAACGTCAGATTTTTGCTGAAATTGTGACCGCGCGGCTTCGGGATTTTTTTAAAAAAAAGTTGTTCAGACCTCGAGGGCTCAATCTGTTTCCATGATAAAAACCCATCTGTTTCCACCGTAAAAGCTGTCAGGGGATCGTTTGCAACACTTTGGCACCATTTTTGAGTGAATTGCAGAACGTCAGATTTTTGCTGTAATTGTGACCGCGCGGCTTCGGGATTTTTTTCAAAAAAAAGTTGTTCAGACCTCGAGGGCTCATTCTGTTTCCATGATAAAAACCCATCTGTTTCCACCGAAAAACCTGTCAGGGGATCGTTTGCAACACTTTGGCACCATTTTTGAGTGAATTGCAGAACGTCAGATTTTTGTTGAAATCGTGAACGCGCGGCTTAGGGATTTTTTCAAAAAAAAGTTGTTCAGACCTCGAGGGCTCATTCTGTTTCCATGATAAAAACCCATCTGTTTCCACCGAAAAACCTCTCAGGGGATCTTTTGCAGCACTTTGGCACCATTTCTGAGTGAATTGCAGAACGTCAGATTTTTGCTGAAATTGTGACCGCGCGGCTTAGGGATTTTTTCAAAAAAAAGTTGTTCAGACCTCGAGGGCTCATTCTGTTTCCATGATAAAAACCCATCTGTTTCCACCAAAAAACCTCTCTGGGGATCGTTTGCAACACTTTCGTATGATTTTTGAGTGAATTGCAGAACGTCACATTTTTGCTGAAATTGTGACCGCGCGGCTTAGGGATTTTTTCAAAAAAAAGTTGTTCAGACCTCGAGGGCTCATTCTTTTTCCATGATAAAAACCCATCTATTTCCACCGAAAAACCTGTCAGGGGATCTTTTGCAGCACTTTGGCACCATTTTTGAGTGAATTGCAGAACGTCAGATTTTTGCTGAAATTGTGACCGCGCGGCTTAGGGATTTTTTCAAAAAAAAGTTGTTCAGACCTCGAGGGCTCATTCTGTTTCCATGATTAAAACTCATCTGTTTCCACCAAAAAACCTCTCTGGGGATCGTTTGCAACACTTTCGTACGATTTTTGAGTGAATTGCAGAACGTCAGATTTTTGCTGAAATTGTGACCGCGCGGCTTAGGGATTTTTTCAAAAAAAAAGTTGCTGTTCAGACCTCGAGGGCTCATTCTTTTTCCATGATAAAAACCCATCTGTTTCCACCGAAAAACCTGTCAGGGGATCTTTTGCAGCACTTTGGCACCATTTTTGAGTGAATTGCAGAACGTCAGATTTTTGCTGAAATTGTGACCGCGCGGCTTAGGGATTTTTTCAAAAAAAAGTTTTTCCGCAAGTTCAGAAGTGGAGAGCTAATTCTGTTTCCAATGATAAAAATCCATCTGTTTCTACCAAAAAACCTCTCAGGGGATCGTTTGCAACACTTTGGCACCATTTTTGAATGAATTGCAGACCGTCAGATTTTTGCTGAAATTGTGACCGCGCGGCTTAGGGATTTTTTCAAAAAAAAGTTGTTCAGACCTCGAGGGCTCATTCTGTTTCCATGATAAAAACCCATCTGTTTCCACCGAAAAACCTCTCAGGGGATCTTTTGCAGCACTTTGGCACCATTTTTGAGTGAATTGCAGAACGTCAGATTTTTGCTGAAATTGTGACCGCGCGGCTTAGGGATTTTTTCAAAAAAAAGTTGTTCAGACCTCGAGGGCTCATTCTGTTTCCATGATAAAAACCCATCTGTTTCCACTGAAAAACCTCTCAGGGGATCTTTTGCAACACTTTGGCACCATTTGTGAGTGAATTGCAGAACATCAGATTTTTGCTGAAATTGTGACCGCGCGGCTTAGGGATTTTTTCAAAAAAAAGTTGTTCAGACCTCGAGGGCTCATTCTGTTTCCATGATAAAAACCCATCTGTTTCCACCGAAAAACCTGTCAGGGGATTGTTTGCAACACTTTGGCACCATCTCTGAGTGAATTGCAGAACGTCAGATTTTTGCTGAAATTGTGACCGCGCGGCTTAGGGATTTTTTTTCAAAAAAAAGTTGTTGAGACCTCGAGGGCTCATTCTGTTTCCATGATAAAAACCCATCTGTTTCCAACGAAAAACCTGTCAGGGGATCGTTTGCAACACTTTGGCACCATTTTTGAGTGAATTGCAGAACGTCAGATTTTTGCTGAAATTGTGACCGCGCGGCTTAGGGATTTTTTCAAAAAAAAGTTGTTCAGACCTCGAGGGCTCATTCTGTTTCCATGATAAAAAAGCATCTGTTTCCACCGAAAAACCTGTCAGGGGATCGTTTGCAACACTTTGGCACATTTTTTAATTGAATTACAGAACGTCAGATTTTTGTTGAAATTGTGACCGCGCGGCTTAGGGATTTTTTCAAAAAAAAGTTGTTTTTCAGACCTCCAGGGCTCATTCTGTTTCCATGATAAAAACACATCTGTTTCCACCGAAAAACCAGTCAGGGGATCGTTTGCAACACTTTGGCACCATTTTTGAGTGAATTGCAGAACGTCAGAATTTTGCTGAAATTGTGACCGCGCGGCTTAGGTATTTTTTCAAAAAAGAGTTGTTCAGACCTCGAGGGGTCATTCTGTTTCCATGATAAAAACCCATCTGTTTCCACCGAAAAACCTCTCAGGGGATCTTTTGCAACACTTTGGCACCATTTTTGAGTGAATTGCAGAACGTCAGATTTTTGCTGAAATTGTGACCGCGCGGCTTAGGGATTTTTTTCAAAAAACAGGTGTTCAGACCTCGAGGGCTCATTCTGTTTCCATGATAAAAACCCATCTGTTTCCACCGAAAAACCTGTCAGGGGATCGTTTGCAACACTTTGGCACCATTTTTGAGTGAATTGCAGAACGTCAGATTTTTGCTGAAATTGTGACCGCGCGGCTTAGGGATTTTTTTCAAAAAAAAGTTGTTCAGACCTCGAGGGCTCATTCTGTTTCCATGATAAAAACCCATCTGTTTCCACCCAAAAACCTGTCAGGGGATCGTTTGCAACACTTTGGCACCATTTTTGAGTGAATTGCAGAACGTCAGATTTTTGCTGAAATTGTGACCGCGCGGCTTAGGGATTTTTTTAAAAAAAAGTTGTTCAGACCTCGAGGGCTCATTCTGTTTCCATGATAAAAACCCATCTGTTTCCACCCAAAAACCTGTCAGGGGATCGTTTGCAACACTTTGGCACCATTTTTGAGTGAATTGCAGAACGTCAGATTTTTGCTGAAATTGTGACCGCCCGGCTTAGGGATTTTTTTAAAAAAAAGTTGTTCAGACCTCGAGGGCTCATTCTGTTTCCATGATAAAAACCCATCTGTTTCCACCCAAAAACCTGTCAGGGGATCGTTTGCAACACTTTGGCACCATTTTTGAGTGAATTGCAGAACGTCAGATTTTTGCTGAAATTGTGACCGCGCGGCTTAGGGATTTCTTTTCAAAAAAAAGTTGTTCAGACCTCGAGGGCTCATTCTGTTTCCATGATAAAAACCCATCTGTTTCCAACGAAAAACCAGTCAGGGGATCGTTTGCAACACTTTGGCACCATTTTTGAGTGAATTGCAGAACGTCAGATTTTTGCTGAAATTGTGACCGCGCGGCTTAGGGATTTTTTCAAAAAAAAGTTGTTCAGACCTCGAGGGCTCATTCTGTTTCCATGACAAAAACCCATCTGTTTCCGCCCAAAAACCTGTCAGGGGATCGTTTGCAACACTTTGGCACCATTTTTGAGTGAATTGCAGAACGTCAGATTTTTGCTGAAATTGTGACCGCGCGGCTTCGGGATTTTTTCAAAAAAAAGTTGTTCAGACCTCGAGGGCTCAATCTGTTTCCATGATAAAAACCCATCTGTTTCCACCGTAAAAGCTGTCAGGGGATCGTTTGCAACACTTTGGCACCATTTCTGAGTGAATTGCAGAACGTCATATTTTTGCTGAAATTGTGACCGCGCGGCTTAGGGATTTTTTCCAAAAAAAAGTTGTTCAGACCTCGAGGGCTCATTCTGTTTCCATGATAAAAACCCATCTGTTTCCACCGAAAAACCTCTCTGGGGATCGTTTGCAACACTTTCGTATGATTTTTGAGTGAATTGCAGAACGTCACATTTTTGCTGAAATTGTGACCGCGCGGCTTAGGGATTTTTTCAAAAAAAAGTTGTTCAGACCTCGAGGGCTCATTCTGTTTCCATGATAAAAACCCATCTGTTTCCACCAAAAAACCTGTCAGGGGATCTTTTGCAGCACTTTGGCACCATTTTTGAGTGAATTGCAGAACGTCAGATTTTTGCTGAAATTGTGACCGCGCGGCTTAGGGATTTTTTCAAAAAAAAGTTGTTCAGACCTCGAGGGCTCATTCTGTTTCCATGATTAAAACTCATCTGTTTCCACCAAAAAACCTCTCTGGGGATCGTTTGCAACACTTTCGTACGATTTTTGAGTGAATTGCAGAACGTCAGATTTTTGCTGAAATTGTGACCGCGCGGCTTAGGGATTTTTTCAAAAAAAAAGTTGCTGTTCAGACCTCGAGGGCTCATTCTTTTTCCATGATAAAAACCCATCTGTTTCCACCGAAAAACCTGTCAGGGGATCTTTTGCAGCACTTTGGCACCATTTTTGAGTGAATTGCAGAACGTCAGATTTTTGCTGAAATTGTGACCGCGCGGCTTAGGGATTTTTTCAAAAAAAAGTTTTTCCGCAAGTTCAGAAGTGGAGAGCTAATTCTGTTTCCAATGATAAAAATCCATCTGTTTCTACCAAAAAACCTCTCAGGGGATCGTTTGCAACACTTTGGCACCATTTTTGAATGAATTGCAGACCGTCAGATTTTTGCTGAAATTGTGACCGCGCGGCTTAGGGATTTTTTCAAAAAAAAGTTGTTCAGACCTCGAGGGCTCATTCTGTTTCCATGATAAAAACCCATCTGTTTCCACCGAAAAACCTCTCAGGGGATCTTTTGCAGCACTTTGGCACCATTTTTGAGTGAATTGCAGAACGTCAGATTTTTGCTGAAATTGTGACCGCGCGGCTTAGGGATTTTTTCAAAAAAAAGTTGTTCAGACCTCGAGGGCTCATTCTGTTTCCATGATAAAAACCCATCTGTTTCCACTGAAAAACCTCTCAGGGGATCTTTTGCAACACTTTGGCACCATTTGTGAGTGAATTGCAGAACATCAGATTTTTGCTGAAATTGTGACCGCGCGGCTTAGGGATTTTTTCAAAAAAAAGTTGTTCAGACCTCGAGGGCTCATTCTGTTTCCATGATAAAAACCCATCTGTTTCCACCGAAAAACCTGTCAGGGGATTGTTTGCAACACTTTGGCACCATCTCTGAGTGAATTGCAGAACGTCAGATTTTTGCTGAAATTGTGACCGCGCGGCTTAGGGATTTTTTTTCAAAAAAAAGTTGTTCAGACCTCGAGGGCTCATTCTGTTTCCATGATAAAAACCCATCTGTTTCCAACGAAAAACCTGTCAGGGGATCGTTTGCAACACTTTGGCACCATTTTTGAGTGAATTGCAGAACGTCAGATTTTTGCTGAAATTGTGACCGCGCGGCTTAGGGATTTTTTCAAAAAAAAGTTGTTCAGACCTCGAGGGCTCATTCTGTTTCCATGATAAAAAAGCATCTGTTTCCACCGAAAAACCTGTCAGGGGATCGTTTGCAACACTTTGGCACATTTTTTAATTGAATTACAGAACGTCAGATTTTTGTTGAAATTGTGACCGCGCGGCTTAGGGATTTTTTCAAAAAAAAGTTGTTTTTCAGACCTCCAGGGCTCATTCTGTTTCCATGATAAAAACACATCTGTTTCCACCGAAAAACCAGTCAGGGGATCGTTTGCAACACTTTGGCACCATTTTTGAGTGAATTGCAGAACGTCAGAATTTTGCTGAAATTGTGACCGCGCGGCTTAGGTATTTTTTCAAAAAAGAGTTGTTCAGACCTCGAGGGGTCATTCTGTTTCCATGATAAAAACCCATCTGTTTCCACCGAAAAACCTCTCAGGGGATCTTTTGCAACACTTTGGCACCATTTTTGAGTGAATTGCAGAACGTCAGATTTTTGCTGAAATTGTGACCGCGCGGCTTAGGGATTTTTTTCAAAAAACAGGTGTTCAGACCTCGAGGGCTCATTCTGTTTCCATGATAAAAACCCATCTGTTTCCACCGAAAAACCTGTCAGGGGATCGTTTGCAACACTTTGGCACCATTTTTGAGTGAATTGCAGAACGTCAGATTTTTGCTGAAATTGTGACCGCGCGGCTTAGGGATTTTTTTCAAAAAAAAGTTGTTCAGACCTCGAGGGCTCATTCTGTTTCCATGATAAAAACCCATCTGTTTCCACCCAAAAACCTGTCAGGGGATCGTTTGCAACACTTTGGCACCATTTTTGAGTGAATTGCAGAACGTCAGATTTTTGCTGAAATTGTGACCGCCCGGCTTAGGGATTTTTTTAAAAAAAAGTTGTTCAGACCTCGAGGGCTCATTCTGTTTCCATGATAAAAACCCATCTGTTTCCACCCAAAAACCTGTCAGGGGATCGTTTGCAACACTTTGGCACCATTTTTGAGTGAATTGCAGAACGTCAGATTTTTGCTGAAATTGTGACCGCGCGGCTTAGGGATTTCTTTTCAAAAAAAAGTTGTTCAGACCTCGAGGGCTCATTCTGTTTCCATGATAAAAACCCATCTGTTTCCAACGAAAAACCAGTCAGGGGATCGTTTGCAACACTTTGGCACCATTTTTGAGTGAATTGCAGAACGTCAGATTTTTGCTGAAATTGTGACCGCGCGGCTTAGGGATTTTTTCAAAAAAAAGTTGTTCAGACCTCGAGGGCTCATTCTGTTTCCATGACAAAAACCCATCTGTTTCCGCCCAAAAACCTGTCAGGGGATCGTTTGCAACACTTTGGCACCATTTTTGAGTGAATTGCAGAACGTCAGATTTTTGCTGAAATTGTGACCGCGCGGCTTCGGGATTTTTTCAAAAAAAATTGTTCAGACCTCGAGGGCTCAATCTGTTTCCATCATAAAAACCCATCTGTTTCCACCGTAAAACCTGTCAGGGGATCGTTTGCAACAATTTGGCACCATTTCTGAGTGAATTGCAGAACGTCAGATTTTTGCTGTAATTGTGACCGCGCGGCTTCGGGATTTTTTCAAAAAAAAGTTGTTCAGACCTCGAGGGCTCATTCTGTTTCCATGATAAAAACCCATCTGTTTCCACCGAAAAACCTGTCAGGGGTTCGTTTGCAACACTTTGGCACCATTTTTGATTGAATTGCAGAACGTCAGATTTTTGTTGAAATTGTGACCGCGCGGCTTAGGGATTTTTTCAAAAAAAAGTTGTTGTTCAGACCTCGAGGGCTCATTCTGTTTCCATGATAAAAACGCATCTGTTTCCACCGAAAAACCTGTCAGGGGATCGTTTGCAACACTTTGGCACATTTTTTAATTGAATTACAGAACGTCAGATTTTTGTTGAAATTGTGACCGCGCGGCTTAGGTATTTTTTCAAAAAAGAGTTGTTCAGACCTCGAGGTCTCATTCTGTTTCCATGATAAAAACCGATCTGTTTCCAACGAAAAACCTGTCAGGGGATCGTTTGCAACACTTTGGCACCATTTTTGAGTGAATTGCAGAACGTCAGATTTTTGCTGAAATTGTGACCGCGCGGCTTAGGGATTTTTTCAAAAAAAAGTTGTTCAGACCTCGAGGGCTCATTCTGTTTCCATGACAAAAACCCATCTGTTTCCACCGAAAAACCTGTGAGGGGATCGTTTGCAACACTTTGGCACCATTTTTGAGTGAATTGCAGAACGTCAGATTTTTGCTGAAATTGTGACCGCGCGGCTTAGGGATTTTTTCAAAAAAAAGTTGTTCAGACCTCGAGGGCTCATTCTGTTTCCATGATAAAAACCCATCTGTTTCCACCGAAAAACCTGTCAGGGGATCGTTTGCAACACTTCGGCACCATTTTTGAGTGAACTGCAGAACGTCAGATTTTTGCTGAAATTGTGACCGCGCGGCTTAGGGATTTTTTCAAAAAAAAGTTGTTCAGACCTCGAGGGCTCATTCTGTTTCCATGATAAAACCCATCTGTTTCCACCGAAAAACCTCTCAGGGGATCTTTTGCAGCACTTTGGCACCATTTCTGAGTGAATTGCAGAACGTCAGATTTTTGCTGAAATTGTGACCGCACGGCTTAGGGATTTTTTCAAAAAAAAGTTGTTCAGACCTCGAGGGCTCATTCTGTTTCCATGATAAAAACCCATCTGTTTCCACTGAAAAACCTCTCAGGGGATCTTTTGCAGCACTTTGGCACCATTTCTGAGTGAATTGCAGAACGTCAGATTTTTGCTGAAATTGTGACCGCGCGGCTTAGGGATTTTTTCAAAAAAAAGTTGTTCAGACCTCGAGGGCTCATTCTGTTTCCATGATAAAACCCATCTGTTTCCACCGAAAAACCTCTCAGGGGATCTTTTGCAGCACTTTGGCACCATTTCTGAGTGAATTGCAGAACGTCAGATTTTTGCTGAAATTGTGACCGCGCGGCTTAGGGATTTTTTCAAAAAAAAGTTGTTCAGACCTCGAGGGCTCATTCTGTTTCCATGATAAAAACCCATCTGTTTCCAACGAAAAACCTGTCAGGGGATCGTTTGCAACACTTTGGCACCATTTTTGAGTGAATTGCAGAACGTCGGATTTTTGTTGAAATTGTGAACGCGCGGCTTAGGGATTTTTTCAAAAAAAAGTTGTTCAGACCTCGAGGGCTCATTCTGTTTCCATGATAAAAACCCATCTGTTTCCACCGAAAAACCTCTCAGGGGATCTTTTGCAGCACTTTGGCACCATTTTTGAGTGAATTGCAGAACGTCAGATTTTTGCTGAAATTGTGACCGCGCGGCTTAGGGATTTTTTCAAAAAAAAGTTGTTCAGACCTCGAGGGCTCATTCTGTTTCCATGATAAAAACCCATCTGTTTCCACTGAAAAACCTCTCAGGGGATCTTTTGCAACACTTTGGCACCATTTTTGAGTGAATTGCAGAACGTCAGATTTTTCCTGAAATTGTGACCGCGCGGCTTAGGGATTTTTTCAAAAAAAAGTTGTTCAGACCTCGAGGGCTCATTCTGTTTCCATGATAAAAACCCATCTGTTTCCACCGAAAAACCTGTCAGGGGATCGTTTGCAACACTTTGGCACCATTTTTGAGTGAATTGCAGAACGTCAGATTTTTGTTGAAATTCTGAACGCGCGGATTAGGGATTTTTTCAAAAAAAAGTTGTTCAGACCTCGAGGGCTCATTCTGTTTCCATGATAAAAACCCATCTGTTTCCACCGAAAAACCTCTCAGGGGATCTTTTGCAGCACTTTGGCACCATTTTTGAGTGAATTGCGGAACGTCAGATTTTTGCTGAAATTGTGACCGTGCGGCTTAGGGATTTTTTCAAAAAAAAGTTGTTCAGACCTCGAGGGCTCATTCTGTTTCCATGATAAAAACCCATCTGTTTCCACCGAAAAACCTGTCAGGGGATCTTTTGCAACACTTTGGCACCATTTCTGAGTGAATTGCAGAACGTCAGATTTTTGCTGAAATTGTGACCGCGCGGTTTAGGGATTTTTTCAAAAAAAAGTTGTTCAGACCTCGAGGGCTCATTCTGTTTCCATGATAAAAACCCATCTGTTTCCACCAAAAAACCTGTCAGGAGATTCTTTTGCAACACTTTGGCACCATTTCTGAGTAAATTGCAGAACGTCAGATTTTTGCTGAAATTGTGACCGCGCGGCTTAGGGATTTTTTCAAAAAAAAGTTGTTGAGACCTCGAGGGCTCATTCTGTTTCCATGATAAAAACCCATCTGTTTCCACTGAAAAACCTCTCAGAGGATCTTTTGCAACACTTCGGCAGCATTTTTGAGTGAATTGCAGAACGTCAGATTTTTGCTGAAATTGTGACCGCCCGGCTTAGGGATTTTTTCAAAAAAAAGTTGTTCAGACCTCCAGGGCTCATTCTGTTTCCATGATAAAAACCCATCTGTTTACACCCAAAAACCTGTCAGGGGATCGTTTGCAACACTTTGGCACCATTTGTGAGTGAATTGCAGAACATCAGATTTTTGCTGAAATTGTGACTGCGCGGCTTAGGGATTTTTTCAAAAAAAAGTTGTTCAGACCTCGAGGGCTCATTTTGTTTCCATGATAAAAACCCATTTGTTTCCACCGAAAAACCTGTCAGGGGATTGTTTGCAACACTTTGGCACCATCTCTGAGTGAATTGCAGAACGTCAGATTTTTGCTGAAATTGTGACCGCGAGGGGGTTAGGGATTTTTTTTCAAAAAAAAGTTGTTCAGACCTCGAGGGCTCATTCTGTTTCCATGATAAAAACCCATCTGTTTCCGCCCAAAAACCTGTCAGGGGATCGTTTGCAACACTTTGGCACCATTTTTGAGTGAATTGCAGAACGTCAGATTTTTGCTGAAATTGTGACCGCGCGGCTTCGGGATTTTTTCAAAAAAAAGTTGTTCAGACCTCGAGGGCTCAATCTGTTTCCATGATAAAAACCCATCTGTTTCCACCGTAAAACCTGTCAGGGGATCGTTTGCAACAATTTGGCACCATTTCTGAGTGAATTGCAGAACGTCAGATTTTTGCTGTAATTGTGACCGCGCGGCTTCGGGATTTTTTCAAAAAAAAGTTGTTCAGACCTCGAGGGCTCAATCTGTTTCCATGATAAAAACCCATCTGTTTCCACCGAAAAACCTCTCAGGGGATCTTTTGCAACACTTTGGCACCATTTTTGAGTGAATTGCAGAGCATCAGATTTTTGCTGAAATTGTGACCGCGCGGCTTAGGGATTTTTTTCAAAAAAAAGTTGTTCAGACCTCGAGGGCTCATTCTGTTTCCATGATAATAACCCATCTGTTTCCACCGAAAAACCTGTCAGGGGATCGTTTGCAACACTTTGGCACCATTTTTGAATGAATTGCAGAACGTCAGATTTTTGCTGAAATTGTGACCGCGCGGCTTAGGGATTTTTTGAAAAAAAAAGTTGTTCAGACCTCGAGGGCTCATTCTGTTTCCATGATAAAAACCCATCTGTTTCCAACGAAAAACCTGTCAGGGGATCGTTTGCAACACTTTGGCACCATTTTTGAGTGAATTGCAGAACGTCAGATTTTTGCTGAAATTGTGACCGCGCGGCTTAGGGATTTTTTTCAAAAAAAAGTTGTTCAGACCTCGAGGGCTCATTCTGTTTCCATGATAAAAACCCATCTGTTTCCACCGAAAAACCTGTCAGGGGATCGTTTGCAACACTTTGGCACCATTTTTGAGTGAATTGCAGAACGTCAGATTTTTGTTGAAATTGTGAACGCGCGGCTTAGGGATTTTTTCAAAAAAAAGTTGTTCAGACCTCGAGGGCTCATTCTGTTT